>NC_069510.1:111445219-111590219 GCF_027579735.1 Bombina bombina | reverse complement strand
ATGGTAAACGGAAGAATTAATCAAGGGGGCATATTGTACAGAAGAGTACATGCACAGTGGATGAAAAAGTACATGTATAGTATATCAAAAAAGCAAATTTTGAGTTAACAAAAAGCCAAATTTGATTAAAAAATAAACAATTAACCTATTGTATTAAAACAAGGGTGGAAAAAGGCACACACAACACAACTCAAGGGATCGCTATGTATACTCCAAATGCATAAAAAATACACAAAAGATATATATATAAGATATAGTATGCGGTCATATCCAAATGTCCAATGGCTAAATACACAATGTAAGGCAACCTCCGTTATATGACACACGAAAAAATTCACATAAACAAACCCAATAGATAGCAGGTATATACATAGACATAGAATTCAATGTCAAATGCCCACGTTTGGGTCTTAAGGATGAAACCAGGTAATCAATGTCCACAATATCCAAAAGCAATGGAGAATATCAGAAAGTCAAAAAATAAGTCAAATGATAAGTAAACCACAATTGTTTCTGTGGACTAACCACAGAGAGTAAACACAGTGTTTACAGGGAACAAAAAGGTGGTACCTGTGTCTTCTGATGTCACAAGAAGCAATGCCAGTCGATACTCATGTTAAGGCCGTGTGGGTGGACTGTGTTCAATTTATAAATCCATTCAGCCTCTCTACGGAGTAGTAGCTTGTCACGGTCCCCCCCCCCCCCCCGCGGTTTAGCGGTGGGATGAGGTCAATCAGCTTGAACCTAATATCAGATACCGTGTGGCCCATCTCCAAAAAGTGCCTGGCAACGGGTTGGTCACTCTTCCCCTTATCGATGGCTGCTCGTATGGCACTTCTGTGATTTGCCATTCTCTTTTTTATGTCATCAGAAGTTTTTCCAATGTAGAATAAACCACAATTGCAGTTTAGCATGTATATCACATATTGTGTGGTACGTAAGGTAATGTTTAATTTTAAACAACTCATTCGTGTGAGGATGTCGGAATTGACTGCCTTGGAGAATTGAATTGCACGTCACACAACTGGGGCACTTGAATGATCCTTTTTTAGTGGGTCGGTTTTTTTTACTGTAACTGTTAATGGGGTCAGTTTTCATCAGTATGTCTTTTAAATTCCTCCCTCTCTTGTAACCAATTCTTAGAGGGCCATACCCATGGTATGGTAATGATGCATCTGATTCAATTATGTCCCATTTCTCTTTCAATGTCATACCCAGTGTCCTTGTGTCTGGGGAGTAAGTAGTGATGAAATTCATTCTGGTCTTGGGGTCCACACTCGTTCTGTTCTCTGTGATATCCTTTCTAGCTTTCTTAATCAGTTCATTATTATAGCCCCTGTTCCGGAACCTTTCCTCCATTTCATTCAGCTGGGTGTTCCTTCTGATGTCAGAAGAGTTATTTCTTGTAACTCGTAGTAGCTGCGCTTTTGGAATAGCTTGTATAAGAGATCTAGGGTGGAAGCTGGAGGCATGCAACAGTGTATTACGGTCAGTTTCTTTCTTAAACAGGGTTGTACCCAGGCCAGAGTCTTCTTTATAGATTCTTAGATCTAAAAAATCTACTTCATTGTAGCTTGACACCTCTTTCAGTTTCACCTGGTCACCCATTGTATTCAGGTTTCTCACCCATTCCTGGAATGATTCTGTAGTACCTCTCCACACCACAATGATGTCATCAATGTACCTTTTATAAAAAAGTACCTGGCTGCACTAACCGAAATACTACCAGGTGATGTTCTGGCTAGTTTGGATGTAGCAAGTCTTTACACTATTATACCTCATGAAATGGCAAGCTACTACTCCGTAGAGAGGCTGAATGGATTTATAAATTGAACACAGTCCACCCACTCGGCCTTAACATGAGTATCGACTGGCATTGCTTCTTGTGACATCAGAAAACACAGGTACCACCTTTTTGTTCCCTGTAAACACTGTGTTTACTCTCTGTGGTTAGTCCACAGAAACAATTGTGGTTTACTTATCATTTGACTTATTTTTTGACTTTCTGATATTCTCCATTGCTTTTGGATATTGTGGACATTGATTACCTGGTTTCATCCTTAAGACCCAAACGTGGGCATTTGACATTGAATTCTATGTCTATGTATATACCTGCTATCTATTGGGTTTGTTTAAGTGAATTTTTTCGTGTGTCATATAACGGAGGTTGCCTTACATTGTGTATTTAGCCATTGGACATTTGGATATGACCGCATACTATATCTTATATATATATCTTTTGTGTATTTTTTATGCATTTGGAGTATACATAGCGATCCCTTGAGTTGTGTTGTGTGTGCCTTTTTCCACCCTTGTTTTAATACAATAGGTTAATTGTTTATTTTTTAATCAAATTTGGCTTTTTGTAAACTCAAAATTTGCTTTTTTGATATACTATACATGTACTTTTTCATCCACTGTGCATGTACTCTTCTGTACAATATGCCCCCTTGATTAATTCTTCCGTTTACCATCCGGTGCTAATGGATCTACCAACTATTGATTAGCTCAATATTCCTGCATTTGACCGTGTTAGGGACTGTGTCTGTGCTATATATAGCAGATCAGTTATTTTTACTTTCCCCATATGAGTTATTTTTACTTTCCCCATATGAATTTTTACACCATGTAAGGGTGTCCCTTACAACCTCTGGCTATGCGTATCCAGTGATCTCTTTTTCCAGCTGCTCTTACTGCTGTCTTTAGCTGTTTGTTGCCTGTTGACAACATAGGGGCTTGTCTCCTCTAACCAATTAACTTTCACATAGTGATAGCCTTAGGGGCGCTGCTTAATTGCGATACGCATGTGCAGTACTCCAAGCTTATTGTATCTCCGGTAACACACACAACTCTCCGCGGAGCTATATCCCTCTAAACCCATCAGGTATTTATCTTCTCCTTATCTGTATGCATAGAGTGTTTTACTGGTTACTCCATGTTCATGTGCCTTGATAGCCCCTCTTCCTGCCAGCGCTACATTGATACTAATGAGATAAGTCCCAATACATATACCTTGGACACCCCCTGCTAATATATGCTAATGTATGCCTGCAGTGTGATTTATGATGGGGATAGTATGCCCTGTATATGTATATATTGCTTGCTCAGTATAAGCCTGTAATGAAATGTTTAATCTAAGCATTGCTCATTGGTCCTGCTAACTGCTGCCCATCCATAACATCTATCTATGCTGAATACTTTTTCTATTGATATTCTGTTTGATCTTTAATTGTATCTACCGTTTGCATTATGATTTCCACTTGCTCTGTATATGTACATGGTTGCAATGTTCACTTATTTTGTTTTTTTAATTCATTTGTTTTTCATTTGTATGGGGTTTGTTGACACTTGGTGGTTGCCATGGCAACAATTTTGGCGCAATTTCACACTGGGGGAGGGTCTTATGGAACAGTATAAATGTTTGCTTCATTCTATGTACTCTGGTCTGATGAAGGGGTGTATTCCCCAAAACGTCACTGAATAAATCCAGTATTGTCAAGACCAGTGAGTGCTGTCTCCAGATATCCATATTCTACACCATATTCTAGCACCCTGGCATTTGGAACTAAAGTGTTAGTGAGAGTGCACCTGCCAATACCTGCTGTGTATATATATATATATATATATATATATATATATATATATAGACAGTCATATCTATTTATGTACCTTACTATCTGTCTTACTATCTATATTTCTGACTATCCATCCAGCTAGCTAAGGTTTACTATCTACTTAGTTATATACCATCTGTTGACATTTTTCTATTGTCTACCTGACTACCTATTTATTTCTCTGACATTTGATAGACAGATAGGTAGACAGATAGGCCCTGATGTTCGAAAATGCTACGAGGCGGCGAGATATTCCAAGCGACCGACATAGCCACATCGCTCAGAGGCGTTTACTATACATGCCATTGGTCAACGATGCTGGCTTAAGCAACACCCAGCATCGCGACCATATTGGCGATGTATAATAAACGATCCCTGGAATATTACTGCCATCTGCCTCATCGCTACTTCTAATATCCGTAAACCGAAGTACCCCACGATCGCACAATAACACTAAACTAATAAACTACTAAACTGCCACATACCCACCGCAAGTCCTAACTAGTAACCCCCTATAACGCCACATACCCACTGCAAGTCCTATTAACCCCTAAACTGCCACATACCCACTGTAAGTCCTAACTAGTAACCCCCTATAACGCCATATACCCACCGCACGTCCTAACTATTATCCCCCTATGCCACCACATATTCACCGCAAGTCCTAACTATTAACCCCCTACACCGCCATCAACCCACCACAAAGACCTAACTATTAACCCCTATGCCCCTTAATAAAAATCTAAGTTTAAAATATCTAACTTAAAAATATATAATTAAAAAAAATCAACGTTAAAAAATTCTAAGTTTTACACATGGACTACATCACACCACATAGACTATCTAAGTGGGACAAAGAAGTCCCAGATCACTGTATTAAATGCAGACTACCAGCCCCGTCGTTACACCATTACTTTTACACTTGCCCGAAGATCAGGAGGTTCTGGGGGCAATGTCAATACTGGTTGAAACTCACATTTAGGATAGAAGTTGACCTCACTGAGACAGAAATCTTCCTGTTCAAATGGGACGACAGACATAAAAAACTACATAAATTCCTCACCTTATACACAATTCTTGCCAGACAGTGCATTCTTAAGAGATGGATTGTTCGACAAGCATCGACAATGGCACAATTAAAACATTTACTACTCAAGCAACTTTTTGTGGAACAACACGACGCTAGACTTGACACAAAAACCAGACTGCGCCCCTTTCTTAAAAAATGGAAAATATACATCAATACATTAGATTCTTCCACACAGAAACAGATACTTAAACCATTTGCACACCTAGAAACCATGCTGCAGACTGACATGGGGGAGGAGAGACGTTCAATGGTGAGGTTAGAACAAGAGGGAGACTTCTCAGAAGTAATGCTGTTTTGAGCTTACAATAACAATATACCAACAAAACAAAGGTCCACTTTTTTTTTTTTTCCCTGCCCCCCTCCCACGCTGAGTTTGTAACCAAGAACAGAAACACCATAGAAACCATTGTTAAAGGTCTAAGATTACAATGTAAATAATTATTAAAAATTGTTTGTTTATGTTTGTTTTAAATTTTGAATATATCCAACAACACATACTAGAGAGAAGGACTTTACTCTCAAAACATGCTACCACGAACAATGTTATTTGTTTAGCCTGAAACAGGATATAAATAATGTCAAGCCAAAAGCACTGTATTTTGTAACAAGAAATGCATAAGATTTTTGTAAATGCTTTGTTTCCTTTTAATAAAGAGAATTAAAAAAAAAAAATTCTAAGTTAAAAATTCTAAGATTCAAAATTACTAAACCGAAAAAAAAAATCAAACTAAACATAACCCCCCACTCTTAACTAATTCCCCCTATAAACTAACCCACTATGCTCAACAAAAAATAGAAAAGTATAATTAGAATTGAAATTTTAAAAAGTTTTATTTCTATTGGCTAATTCAAATCAGCCAATGGGGATTGACTGATTTTAGGTCAGCCAATCGGAAAGAAGTGGTAACCCTATATATTTGGGTTCCGCTCTTTCGGGTTTCAGTGTGCGGCGGTAATCGCATGAAGACCAGGGCTCCCTGAAGAGAGCTGGAGAACAAAAGATGCATGAAGCAGAGGCAGCAAAAGAGGCCGGCAAAGTCCTCCTCCGCAAAGACAGGCCCCCGACACCATGGAGGATGTATGAAGATGGGCTCCGCCTGTGATGAATATTGCGGAGCAGAGGCGGACTTTGGCGGCCGCTTCTGCTCTGCAATCTTCATCACCGGTGGGGCCCATCTTCATCCATCCTCCATTGCTCCTGGAAATCAGTGCCAGACCAGAATTGTGCACCGGCGGTGGATGATCGCCAGAGGACCGGCAAAACCTCCTTAGGCTGTTCGGCTTCTGGAACTCAGTGCCGGACCGTAATTGTGCCCCGGGCCGCTGGCGATTTTGTCGGTCCTTCGGAGGGTAGCCACTGCCGGGGCACTATTCCGGTCCAAAACTGAGTTCAAGGAGCCCGGATAGCCCAAAATGGTTTTGAAAGTCCTCTAGAGGTCGGCTGCCGCTGGCGGTCTGGGGCTCAATTCCGGTCCAGCACTGAATTCCAGGAGCACGGATAGGCAGAGCAGGTTTTGACGGTCCTCCAGAGGTCGGCTGCCACCCACGGTTCGGGGCTCAATTCTGGTCCGGCACTGAGTTCCAAGAGCCTAGCTAGGCCTAGCAGATTTTGCCGGTGCCGTTATCAGCTGTCGAGACAAACATCGCCTAAGCTAATTAGTGTAGGTGTAAATAAACCTAGGTCTCCATGGCAATATTTGAAGTGTGCTTACACAGAAACAAATTTTAGTTTTAGTGAGTGCAACGTTTGTGCCGTGTAAGCACACATTGAATAGGGCCCCCCTGTAAATTGCCAACGAGCGTCGATGTTGTCGGTGACGTTATGCTCCCATTGACTTCAAGGCTTGCAGTTCCCAAGACGAATACACACTGTCAGATCAGATTTACTCTGTGTGTTACACATTATATCATAATCACACTGTCACACGTCACATTAGATATACTCTGTGTGTCACACATTATATCGTATACATACTGTCACATAGGATCCACTTTATGTGTCACACATATCATATACACACTGTCACACAGCACATCAGATCCACTCGGTGTGTCACACATTATATCATATACACACAGTCACAAGTCACATCAGATCCACTCTGTGTGTCACACATACAGTATCATGTACACACTGTCACACGTCACTTCAGATCTACAATGTGTGACACATTATATCATATACACTGTCACATAGGATCCACTCTGTGTATTACACATTATATCAAATACACACGTCACATCAGATTCACTCTGTGTGTGACACATTAAATCATATACACACTGTCACATAGGATCCACTCTGTGTGTGTCACATATTATATCATATACATACTGTCACATAGGATCCACTCTGTGTATTACACGTTATATCAAATACACACTGTCACATCAGATCCACTCTGTGTGTGACACATTAAATCATATACACATTGTCACATAGGATACACTCTGTGTGTGTCACACATTCTATCATATACACACTGTCACAAGTCACATCAGATCCACTCTGTGTCAAACATTATATCATATACACACTGTCATACGTCACATCAGATCCACTCTGTGTGTCACACATTATATCATGTACACACTATCACACGTCACATCAGATCTACTCTTTCTCTGTGTGTGACACATTATATCATATACACACTGTCACACGTCACATCAGATCCACTCTGTGACACATTATATTATATACACACTTTCACACATCACATCTACTCTGTGTGTGACATATTATATCATATACACACTGTCATATGTCACATCAGATCTACTCTGTGTGTGACACATTATATCATATACCCACTATCACACGTCACATCAGATCTACTCTGTGTGTGACACATTATATCATATACACAGTCACAAGTCATATCATATCCACTGTGTGTGTCACCCATTATATCATATACACACTGTCATACGTCACATCAGATCCACTCTGTGTCACACATTATATCATATACACACTGTCACATCAGATCCACTCTGTGTGTCACACATTATATCATGTACACACTATCACACGTCACATCAGATCTACTCTTTCTCTGTGTGTGACACATTATATCATATACACACTGTCATATATCACATCAGATCCACTCTGTGTGTCACACATTATATCATATACACACTGTCATATGTCACATCAGATCCACTCTGTCAAACATTATATCATATATACACTGTCATACGTCACATCAGATCCACTCTGTGTGTCACACATTATATCATATACAAACTGTCACAAGTCACATCAGATCCACTCTGTGTCAAACATTATATCATATACACACTGTCATACGTCACATCAGATCCACTCTGTGTGTCACACATTATATCATGTACACACTATCACACGTCACATCAGATCTACTCTTTCTCTGTGTGTGACACATTATATCATATACACACTGTCACACGTCACATCAGATCCACTCTGTGACACATTATATTATATACACACTTTCACACATCACATCTATTCTGTGTGTGACATATTATATCATATACACACTGTCATATGTCACATCAGATCTACTCTGTGTGTGACACATTATATCATATACCCACTATCACACGTCACATCAGATCTACTCTGTGTGTGACACATTATATCATATTCACTCTATCATATCAGATCCACTCTGTGTGTCATACATTATATCATATACACAGTCACAAGTCATATCATATCCACTGTGTGTGTCACCCATTATATCATATACACACTGTCATACGTCACATCAGATCCACTCTGTGTGTCACACATTATATCATATACACAATGTCATACGTCATAATGTGTGACACAGAGTGGATCTGATGTGACATATGACAGTGTGTATATGATATAATGTGTGACACAGAGTGGATCTGATGTGACATATGACAGTGTGTATATGATATAATGTGTGACACAGAGTGGATCTGATGTATCATATACACACTGTTATACATCACATCAGATCCACTCTGTGTGTCACACATTATATCATATACACACTATCACACCTCACCTCAGATCTACTCTTTCTCTGTGTGTGACACATTATATCATATACACACTGTAACACGTCACATCAGATCCGTCACATCAGTGCCGTAAGTCGGATAAATCAACGATGTCCAGAAATTTGCGTAAGTACAAATTTCTGGAGTCGCCAGTGACTTACGGCACTTTAGAAACTGCCGGCGCCTACAAAACCTGACTAAGTTATTAAATCTCCCGTACTGTCTAACACGCCTCCCAAACATAGCCCGACACGTCTAACCCTCTATTCGCTATCCCCCCCTCACTCTCCTAATAATAAAAAATGTATTAACCCCTAAACCGCCGCACCTAAAGTTATTAACCCCTAAACCGCCGCTCCCGGACCCGCCGCCACCTACATTAACTACCCCCTAATGTGAGCTCCTACCCTGCCTCCATCTACATTAACTACCCCCTAATGTGAGCTCCTACCCCGCCGCCACCTACATTAACTAACCCCTAATGTGAGCCCCTTACACCGCCGCCACCTACATTAACTACCCCCTAATGTGAGCTCCTACCCCGCCGCCAGCTATATTAAAATTATTAACCCCTAATCTAATCCCCCTACCCCGCCGCCAGCTATATTAAAATGATTAACCCCTAATTTAAATCTCCCTACTCCGCCGCCAGCTATATTAAATTAATTAACCCCTAATCTAAATCCCCCTACACCGTCGCCACCTATATAACATTTATTAAACCCTAATCTAATCCCCCTATACCGCCGCCACCTATATTACATTATTTAACCCCTAAAATACTAAACTATCCCTACCACTAAACCTAAGTTTAACCCTACAAATAGCCCTGAAAAGGGCTTTTTGCGTGGCATTACCTCAAAGTAAACAGCTCTATTGCCAGCCCTTAAACGGGCTTTTTGCGGGCCATTGCCCTAAAGTAATCGGCTCTTTTACCAGCCCTTAAAATGGCTTTTTGCAGGGCTTTGTCACAAAGTAATCAGCTCTTTTGCATCTAATCTAAATCCCCCTACACCGCCGCCACCTATAATAAATGTATTACCCCCTAATCTAATCCCCCTACACCGCCGCCACCTATATTAAATATATTACCCCCTAATCTAATCCCACTATACCGCCGCCACCTATATTAACCCTAATTATATTAGGGTTAATATAGTTAATATAGTTATTATGTTATATATATTAACTATATTAACCCTAATTATATTAGGGTTAATATCGTTATTATATTATATATATATTAAGTATAATAACTCTATCTAACTCTAACACCCCTAACTAAATTCTTATTAATATAAATCTAATTAATATTAATATTATTAATTCAAATATTCCAATTTAAAACTAAATACTTACCTATAAAATAAACCCTAAGATAGCTACAATATAATTAATAATTACATTGTAGTTATTTTAGGGTTTATATTTATTTTACAGGTAACTTGGTATTTATTTTAACTAGGTACAATAGCTATTAAATAGTTAATAACTATTTAATAGCTAACTTGTTAAAATAATTACCAATTTACCTGTAAAATAAATCCTAACCTAAATTACAAATACACCTACACTATCAATAAATTAAATAAACTACAAATCTCTAAACTAAAATACAATTAAATAAACTAAACTAAATTACACAAAAAAACAAACACTAAATTACAAAAAAATAAAAAAAGATTACAAGAATTTTAAGCTAATTACACCTATTCTAAGCCCCCTATTAAAATAATAAAGCCCCCCAAAATAAAAAAAAATCCCTACCCTATTCTAAATTACAAAAGTTAACAGCTCTATTACCAGCCCTTAAAAGGGCCTTTTGCGGGGCATGCCCCAAAATAAACAGCTATTTTGCCTGTAAAAAAAAAACACAATACCACCCCCCAACATTACAACCCACCACCCACATACCCATACTCTAAACCCACCCAAACCCCCCTTAAAAAACCTAACACTAAGCCCCAGAAGATCTCCCTACCTTGAGTCGTCTTCACCCAGCCGGGCCGAACTCTTCACCCGATCCGGGCGATGTCTTCATCCAAGCGGCAAAGAAGAAGTCTTCCATCCGGCGATGTCTTCATCTAAGCGGCAAAGAAGAAGTCTTCCATCCGGCGATGTCTTCATCCAAGCGGCAAAGAAGAAGACTTCCATCCCAGCGATGTCTTCATCCAAGCGGCAAAGAAGAGGTCCTCCATCGGGGCGAAGTTTTCCTCCAAGCGGCATCTTCAATCTTTTTTCTTCAGCCCTCCGACGCGGAACATCCAGCTGGCCCAACGACTGAACGACAAATGAAGTTTCCTTTAAATGACGTAATCCAAGATGGCGTCCGTTGAATTCCGATTGGCTGATAGGATTCTATCAGCCAATCGGAATTAAGGTAAGAAAATCTGATTGGCTGATTCAATCAGCCAATCAGATTCAAGTTCAATCCGATCGGAACAGCCAATAGAATGCGAGCTCAATCTGATTGGCTGATAGGGGTTAGACTTAGGTTTAGTGGTAGGGATAGTTTAGTTTTAGGGGTTAAATAATTTAATATAGGTGGCGGCGGTATAGGGGGATTAGGTTAGGGGTTAATAATTTAATATAGGTGGCGGCGGTATAGTGGGATTAGATTAGGGGTTAATAATTTTAATATAGCTGGCGGCAGGGTAGGAGCTCACATTAGGGGGTAGTTAATATAAGTGGCGGCGGTGTAAGGGGCTCACATTAGGGGGTAAATAATGTAGATGGCGGCGGTGTAAGGGGCTCACATTAGGGGGTAGATAATGTAGATGGCGGCGGTGTAAGGGGCTCACATTAGGGGGTAGTTAATGTAGGTGGCGGCGGTGTAAGGGGCTCACATTAGGGGGTAGGTAATGTAGATGGCGGCGGTGTAGGGGCTCACATTAGGGGGTTATACATTTAATGTAGGTGGCGGCGGGGTCCGGGAGCAGCGGTTTAGGGGTTAAATACTTTATTAGGGATTGCGGCGGGGGATCGCGGTTGACAGGTAGATAGACATTGCGCATGCGTTTTATTTTGCAGGTAGTTTAGGGAGTTACGGGGCTCCAATACATAGTGTAAGGCTTACTACGCCTGCAACGGGCAACGCTGCATATCAGATCGAGGCCCAGATCCACTCTGTGTCATACATTATATCATATACACAGTCACAAGTCATGTCAGATCCACTCTGTGTCACACATTATATCCTATACACACTGTCATACCTCACATCAGATCCACTTTGTGTGTCACACATTATATCATATACACACTATCACATCAGATCCCCTCTGTGTGTCATACATTATATCATATACACAGTCACACTGTCACAAGTGACATCAGATCCACTCTGTGTCAAACATTCTATCATATACACACTGTCATACGTCACATCAGATTCACTCTGTGTCACACATTATATCATATACACACTGTCATACGTCACATCAGAGCCACTCTGTGTGTCACACATTATATCATGTACACACTATCACACGTCACATCAGATCTACTCTTTCTCTGTGTGTGACACATTATATCATATACACACTGTCATATATCACTTCAGATCCACTCTGTGTGTCACACATTATATCATATACACACTGTCATATATCACTTCAGATCCACTCTGTGTGTCACACATTATATCATATACACACTGTCATATGTCACATCAGATCCACTCTGTGTCAAACATTATATCATATACACACTGTAACACGTCACATCAGATCCACTCTGTGTGTCACACATTATATCATATACAAACTGTCACAAGTCACATCAGATCCACTCTGTGTCAAACATTATATCATATACACACTGTCATACGTCACATCAAATCCACTTTGTGTGCAACACATATCATATACACACTTTCACACGTCACATCAGATCTACTCTATGTGTGACACATTATATCATATACACACTGTCACACGTCACATCAGATCTACTCTGTGTGACACATTATATCATATACACACTACACACGTCACATCAGATCTACTTTGTGTGTCACACATTATATCATATACACACTATCACATCAGATCCACTCTGTGTGTCATACATTATATCATATACACAGTCACACTGTCACATCAGATCCACTCTGTGTCAAACATTTTATCATATACACACTGTCATACGTCATATCAGATCCACTCTGTGTCACACATTATATCATATACACACTGTCATACGTCACATCAGAGCCACTCTGTGTGTCACACATTATACCATATACACACTATCACACGTCACATCAGATCTACTCTTTCTGTGTGTGTGACACATTATATCATATTCACACTGTCAAACGTCACATCAGATCCACTCTGTGTGTCACACATTATACCATATACACACTATCACACGTCACATCAGATCTACTCTTTCTGTGTGTGTGACACATTATATCATATACACACTGTAACACGTCACATCAGATCCACTCTGTGTGTCACACATTATATCATATACAGACTGTCATATGTCACATCAAATCCACTTTGTGTGTGACATATATCATATACACACTTTCACACGTCACATCAGATCTACTCTGTGTGTGACACATTATATCATATACACACTGTCACGGGTCACATCAGATCTACTCTGTGTGTGGCACATTATATCATATACACACTATTACACGTCACATCAGATCTACTTTGTGTGTGACACATTATATCATATACACACAGTCACAAGTCACATCAGATCCACTCTGTGTGTGACACATTATATCATATACACACTTTCACAAGTCACATCAGATCTACTCTGTGTGTCACACATATCATATACACACTGTCATATGTCACATCAGATCCACTCTGTGTGTCACACATTATAACATATACACAGTCACAAGTCACATCAGATCCACTCTGTGTGTGACACATTATATCATATACACACTTTCACACGTCACATCAGATCTACTCTGTGTGTGACACATTATATCATATTCACACTGTCAAACGTCACATCAGATCCACTCTGTGTGTCACACATTATATCATATACACATTGTCACAAGTCACATCAGATCCACTCTGTGTCAAACATTATATCATACACACACTGTCATACGTCACATCAGATCCACTCTGTGTGCAACACATTATATCATATACACACTTTCACACGTCATAAAAGATCTACTCTGTGTGTGACACATTATATCGTATACACACTATTACACGTCACATCAGATCTACTTAGTGTGTATATGATATAATGTGTCACACACAATCACATCAGATCCACTCTAGTGTCATACATTATATCATATACACAGTCACAAGTCACATCAGATCCACTCTGTGTCAAACATTATATCATATACACACTGTCACACGTCACATCAGATCCACTCTGTGTGTGTGACACATTATATCATATTCACACTGTCAAACGTCACATCAGATCCACTCTGTGTGTCACAAATTATATCATATACACACTGTCACAAGTCACATCAGATCCACTCTGTGTCAACCATTATATCATATACACACTGTCATACGTCACATCAGATCCACTCTGTGTGTCACACATTATATTATATACACACTATCACATGTCACATCAGATCTACTCTTTCTCTGTGTGTGACAAATTATATCATATACACACTGTCACGCGTCACATCAGATCTACTCTTTCTCTGTGTGTGACACATTATATCATATACACACTATCACACGTCACATCAGATCCACTCTGTGTGTGACACATTATATCATATACACACTGTCACGTGTCACATCAGATCTACTCTGTGTGTTACACATTATATCATATACACACTATTACACGTCACATCAGATCTACTTTGTGTGTGACACATTATATCATATACACACTATCACATCAGATCCACATTATATCATATACACAGTCACACTGTCACAAGTCACATCAGATCCACTCTGTGTCAAACATTATATCATATACACACTGTCATACGTCACATCAGATCCACTTTGTGTGTCACACATTATATGATATACACACTATCAGATGTCACATCAGATCTACTCTCTCTGTGTGTGACACATATCATATACACACTGTCACACGTCACATCAGATCTACTCTGTGTGTGACACATTATATCATATACACACTGTAACACGTCACATCAGATCTACTCTGTGTGTGACACATTATATCATATACACACTACCACACGTCACATCAGATCCACTCTGTGTGTCACACATTATAACATATACACGGTCACAAGTCACATCAGATCCACTGTGTGTGTCACCCATTATATCATATACACACTGTCACATGGCACATCAAATCCACTCTGTTTCACACATATACACACTATCACATCCGATCCACTCTGTGTCACACATTATAACATATACACATCACAAGTCACATCAGGTACATGCTGTATGTCACACATTAGATCATATACACACTGTCCCGCATCACATCCACTCTGTGTGTCACACATAATAAATACACACTCAGATCCATGCTGTGTGTGGCACATGTCACACCAGATCCAATCTGTTTGTCACACATTATATCATATACACACTGTCACAGATTACATCAGGTCCATGCTGTGTGTGTGTCACATCAGATCCAATCTGTGTGTCACACATTACATCATATACACACTGTCAAACATTACATCAGGTCCATGCTGTGTGTGTCACATGTCACATCAGATCCAATCTGTGTGTCACACATTATATCATGTACACACTGTCACATAGGATCCACTCTGTGTGTCACACGTTATATCATTTACTCAATGTCACACGTCACATTAGATCCACTATGTGTCACACATTATAACATATACACACTGTCACATATTACATCAGGTCCATGCTGTGTGTGTCACACATTATATCCTCACTAAATAGTTGCAAAGTCTGTGAAAATTGATATTTATTGTAACCGAGGTGTCATTTGATATTCTAATGCAAAAGTTAAGTGGGAAATTCATTAGATCATGTAATGTTTACTTTACTGACCCTGTGTCTAACTGCCCCAGAGGGGTTAAACACATAATTAGCATCCCGTTTAGAAGCTGCAAGCCGTGCGGTTCTTGAGCAGAACCCAGAAGGTCAGCCAATAAGGCAGGGTACAACCTGCAATTCACAATCTGTATCAGGACTTTTACTGAAATATTTAACCCCTTTTGCAGCGATAAATCACATAATTACCTAGAATCAGAACATGTTTATTATAGACTGTCCCTTTAAAATAAGAGAAAATATTGTCATTTTGACAAACAGTGTGTATTTTGCATTTTATAAACTGTAGAAATTTTTATATGGACACGTTAAGAAATTCTTAGATTTTGTAAGGTTATTTGAAGGGACATAAAAGAGCAAAAATAAAATATTCTAATTTCTTAAGAGCAGTTTATATAAATATGTGTTTAATCCCTTTGTAAAATTAAATCATAATTCTTTAGAAAAACAGAATTTATGCTTACCTGATAAATTACTTTCTCCAACGGTGTGTCCGGTCCACGGCGTCATCCATTACTTGTGGGAAGAGAATATTCTCTTCCCCAACAGGAAATGGCAAAGAGCACAGCAAAAGCTGTCCATATAGCCCCTCCTTGGCTCCGCCACCCCAGTCATTCGACCGATGGTTAGGAGAAAAAAAGGAGAAACTAGGGTGCCGTGGTGACTGTAGTGTATAGAGAAAGAAATTGGATTAAAAAAACCAGGGCGGGCCGTGGACCGGACACACCGTTGGAGAAAGGAATTTATCAGGTAAGCATAAATTCTGTTTTCTCCAACATTGGTGTGTCCGGTCCACGGCATCATCCATTACTTGTGGGAACCAATACCAAAGCTTTAGGACACAGATGAAGGGAGGGAGCAAATCAGGTTACCTAAACGGAAGGCACCACGGCTTGCAAAACCTTTCTCCCAAAAACAGCCTCCGAAGAAGCAAAAGTATCAAATTTGTAAAATTTGGCAAAAGTGTACAGAGAAGACCAAGTCGCTGCTTTACATATCTGATCAACAGAAGCCTCGTTCTTGAAAGCCCATGTGGAAGCCACAGCTCTAGTGGAGTGAGCAGTGATTCGTTCAGGAGGCTACCGTCCGGCAGTCTCATAAGCCAATCGGATAATGCTTTTCAGCCAGAAAGACAGAGAGGTAGCCGTAGCTTTTTGTCCTCTCCTCTTACCAGAGTAAACGACAAACAAAGATGAGGTTTGTCTAAAATCCTTAGTTGCTTCTAAATAGAACTTTAAAGCACGAACTACATCTAAATTGTGTAACAAACGTTCCTTCTTAGAAACTGGATTCGGACACAGAGAAGGAACAACTATTTCCTGGTTAATATTCCTGTTGGCAACAACCTTCGGAAGAAAACCAGGCTTAGTACGCAAAACGACCTTATCTGAATGGAACACCAGATAGGGTGGGTTACACTGCAGAGCAGATAATTCAGATACTCTTCTTGCAGAAGAAATAGCAACCAAAAACAGAACTTTCCAAGATAGTAACTTGATATCTATGGAATATAAGGGTTCAAACGGAACCCCTTGAAGAACTGAAAGAACTAAATTTAGACTCCAAGGAGGAGTCAAGGGTCTGTAAACAGGCTTGATTCTGACCAAGGCCTGTACAAAAGCTTGTACATCTGGCACAGCTGCCAGTCGTTTGTGTAACAAGACAGATAAAGCAGAAATCTGTCCTTTTAGAGAACTCGCTGACAATCCCTTATCCAAACCTTCTTGAAGAAAGGAGAGAATCTTAGGAACTTTAATCCTACTCCAGGAGAATCCCTTGGATTCACACCAACAGATATATCTTTTCCATATTTTATGGTAAATCTTTCTAGTCACAGGTTTTCTGGCTTGGACCAGAGTATCTATCACAGAATCTGAAAACCCACGCTTGGATAAGATCAAACGTTCAATTTCCAAGCAGTCAGCTGTAGAGAAACTAGATTTGGATGTTCGAATGGACCTTGTATTAGAAGATCCTGTCTCAAAGGTAGCTTCCATGGTGGAGCCGATGACATATTCACCAGGTCTGCATACCAAGTCCTGCGCGGCCACGCAGGAGCTATCAGAATCACGAGGCCTTCTCCTGTTTGATCCTGGCTACAAGCCTGGGGAGGAGAGGGAACAGTGGAAACGCATAAGCTAGGTTGAACGACCAAGGCGCCACTAATGCATCCACTAGAGTCGCCTTGGGATCCCTGGATCTGGACCCGTAGCAAGGAACCTTGAAGTTCTGACGGGACGCCATCAGATCCATGTCTGGAATGCCCCATAATTGAGTCAACTGGGCAAACACCTTCGGGTGGAGTTCCCACTCCCCCGGATGTAAAGTCTGACGACTCAGGTAATCCGCCTCCCAGTTGTCTACTGCTAGGATGTGGATTGCAGATAGGTGGCAGGAGTGATCCTCCGTCCATTTGATGATTTTGGATACTTCTCTCATCACCAAGGAACTCTTTGTTCCCCCCTGATGATTGATGTAAGCTACAGTCGTCATGTTGTCCGACTGGAATCTTATGAATCCGGCCTTCGCTAGTTGAGGCCAAGCCTGGAGAGCATTGAATATCGCTCTCAATTCCAGGATGTTTATCGGAAGATGAGACTCTTCCCGAGACCATAGACCCTGAGCTTTCAGGGAGTCCCAGACCGCGCCCCAGCCTAATAGTCTGGCGTCGGTCGTGACAATGACCCACTTTGGTCTGCGGAAACTCATTCCCTGAGACAGGTGATCCTGGGACAACCACCAATGGAGTGAGTCTCTGGTTATCTGGTCTACTTGAATCTTTGGAGACATGTCTGTATAATCCCCATTCCACTGCTTGAGCATGCACAGTTGTAATGGTCTTAGATGAATTCGAGCAAAAAGGAACTATGTCCATTGCTGCAACCATCAATCCTACTACTTCCATGCACTGAGCTATGGAAGGCTGTAGAATAGAGTGAAGAACTTGACAAGCGTTTAGAAGCTTTGACTTTCTGACTTCTGTCAGGAAGATCTTCATTTCTAAAGAATCTATTATTGTTCCCAAAAAGGGAACTCTTGTTGACGGATACAGGGAACTCTTTTCTACGTTCACCTTCCACCCGTGAGATCTGAGAAAGGCTAGAATGATGTCTGCATGAGCCTTTGCCTTGGAAAGAGACGACGCTTGAATTAGAATGTCGTCCAGGTAAGGTGCCACTGCAATGCCCCTTGGTCTTAGAACCACTAGAAGGGACCCGAGCACTTTTGTGAAAATTCTGGGAGCAGTGGCTAGTCCGAATGGAAGAGCCACGAACTGATAATGTTTGTCCAGAAAGGCGAACCTTAGGAACTGATGATGATCTTTGTGGATAGGAATATGTAGATACGCATCCTTTAAATCCACGGTAGTCATATATTGACCCTCCTGGATTGCAGGTAAAATTGTTCGAATGGTTTCCATTTTGAACGATGGAACTCTGAGAAATTTGTTTAGAATTTTCAAATCCAGAATTGGTCTGAAAGTTCCCTCTTTTTTGGGAACTACAAACAGATTTGAGTAAAACCCCTGACCTTGTTCCACAGTTGGAACTGGGTGTATCACTCCCATCTTTAACAGGTCTTCTACACAATGTAAGAATGCCTGTCTCTTTATTTGGTTTGAAGATAAGTGAGAAATGTGGAACCTTCCCCTTGGGGGTAGTTCCTTGAATTCTAGAAGATAACCCTGAGAGACTATTTCTAGTGCCCAGGGATCCTGAACATCTCTTGCCCAAGCCTGAGCAAAGAGAGAGAGTCTGCCCCCTACTAGATCCGGTCCCGGATCGGGGGCTACCCCTTCATGCTGTCTTGGTAGCAGCAGCAGGCTTCTTGGCCTGTTTACCCTTGTTCCAGCCTTGCATTGGTTTCCAAGCTGGTTTAGTCTGGGAAGCGTTACCCTCTTGTCTAGAGGCTGCAGAGTTAGAAGCCGGTCCGTTCCTGAAGTTGCGAAAGGAACGAAAATTGGACTTATTCTTAGCCTTGAAAGGCCTATCTTGTGGGAGGGCATGGCCCTTTCCCCCAGTGATATCTAAAATAATTTCCTTCAATTCTGGCCCAAAGAGGGTCTTACCTTTGAAAGGAATATTAAGCAATTTTGTCTTGGAAGATACATCCGCCGACCAAGACTTTAGCCAGAGCGCTCTACGCGCCACAATTGCAAACCCTGAATTTTTCGCCGCTAATTTCGCTAACTGCAAAGCGGCGTCTAAAATAAAGGAATTAGCTAACTTAAGTGCGTGAATTCTGTCCATGACCTCCTCATATGGAGTCTCCCTACTGAGCGACTTCTCCAGTTCCTCGAACCAGAACCACGCCGCCGTAGTGACAGGAATAATGCACGAAATAGGTTGAAGGAGGTATCCTTGCTGTACAAAAATCTTTTTAAGCAAGCCCTCCAATTTTTTATCCATAGGATCTTTGAAAGCACAATTGTCCTCAATGGGAATGGTCGTGCGTTTGGCTAGTGTAGAAACCGTCCCCTCGACCTTAGGGACTGTTTGCCATGTGTCCTTCCTGGGGTCGACCATGGGGAACAATTTCTTAAATATAGGAGGAGGGACAAATGGTATGCCTGGCTTCTCCCACTCCTTATTTACTATGTCCGCCACCCTTTTAGGTATCGGAAAGGCATCAGGGTGCACCGGGACCTCTAGGAACTTGTCCATCTTGCACAACTTTTCTGGGATGACCAGATTGTCACAATCATCCAGAGTAGATAGCACCTCCTTAAGTAATGCACGGAGGCTCTAATTTAAATTTAAATGTCACAACATCAGGTTCTGCCTGCTGAGAAATTCTTCCTGTATCAGAAATTTCTCCATCTGACAAACCCTCCCTCACTGCCACTTCAGACTGGTGTGAGGGTATGACAGATAAATTATCATCAGCGCCCTCCTGCTCTACAGTGTTTAAAACTGAGCAATCGCACTTTCTCTGAAATGCTGGCATTTTGGATAAAATATTAGCTATGGAGTTATCCAATACTGCCGTCAATTGTTGCATAGTAACAAGCATTGGCGCGCTAGAAGTACTAGGGGTCGCCTGCGCGGGCATAACTGGTATAGACACAGAAGGAGAGGATGCAGAACTATCCCTACTTCCTTCATCTAAGGAATCATCCTGGGCAACCTTTCTAAATGTGACAGTACTGTCCTTACTTTGTTTGGACGCCATGGCACAATTATCACATACATTTGAAGGAGTAACCACCTTGGCCTCCATACATACAGAACATGACTTATCTGAAGGTACAGACATGTTAAACAGGCTTAAACTGGTTAATAAAGCACAAAAACCGTTTTTAAACAAAACCGTTACTGTGTCTTTAAATGTTAAACAGGGCACACTTTATTACTGAATATGTGAAAAACTATGAAGGAATTATCCAAACTTTACCAAATTTTCACAACAGTGTCTTAATGCATTCAAAGTATTGCACCCCAATTTTGAAGCTGTTAACCCTTAAAATGCGGAAACCGGAGCCGTTTGCAATTTTAACCCCACTACAGTCCCAGCCACAGCCTTTGCTGCGACTTCACTTATCCCAGGGGGGTATACGATACCAATTCCAGCCTTCTAGGAACGTTTTCTGTGGATACCAGACCCTCTCACATGCAGTTGCATGCACTGCACTCAAAAGAAACTGCGCAATAATGGCGCGAAAATGAGGCTCTGCCTACTACAGAGAAAGGCCCTTCCTGACTGGGAAGGTGTCTTAACTAGTGCCTGGCGAAAAAAACGTTCCCCCAAATATTAAAAAGTTTGAAATCCACTTCAAAACCTTAATAATAACTTAAATAAACAATCGATTTAGCCCTTAAGAGTGTCCACCAGTTATTAGCCCATAATAAGCCCTTTATTCTATCTGCGTCTAAGAAAATGGCTTACCGATCCCCATGAGGGAAAATGACAGCCTTCCAGCATTACACAGTCTTGTTAGAAAAATGGCTAGTCATACCTTGAGCAGAAAAGTCTGCAAACTGTTCCCCCCAACTGAAGTTCTCTAGGCTCAACAGTCCTTCGTGGGAACAGCAATTGATTTTAGTTACTGCTGCTAAAATCATACTCCTCTTTTAAACAGAACTCTTCATCTCTTTCTGTTTCAGAGTAAATAGTACATACCAGTGCCATTTCAAAATAACAAACTTTTGATAGAAGAATAAAAAACTACAACTAAACACCACATACTCTTCACCATCTCCGTGGAGATGCTACTTGTTCAGAGCGGCAAAGAGAATGACTGGCGGGGCGGAGCCAAGGAGGGGCTATATGGACAGCTTTTGCTGTGCTCTTTGCCATTTCCTGTTGGGGAAGAGAATATTCCCACAAGTAATGGATGACGCCGTGGACCGGACACACCAATGTTGGAGAAATGTTATTTAAAGGGACAGACAGTTCAAAATTGAAATGTGCATGGGAGCATTTAACATTTTTTCTGCGGCATACGCACATATCCTGTGAGATCTTGAGCACCAGAATTCAAACACCACACCTTTTCAGAGAGCTGGCTGTGGTGTGTATTGCTAATGAAAACATAATTTATGTCATACAAGCCAGTGCTGAATGTCTGAGAAGCTGTGGTGTTTGAATACTGGGGCACAGGACCTTAAAGGATATGTGCGTATGCTGCTGAAAAACATTAATAAATTTTACTAGAGGCATTTTTGCTAATGAACGTTTATTGCAAAAATGCATATGTTTCAAATTGAAATGTATTGATGCACATTTATTTTTTGACATTTCTATCCCTTTAAAGGGACATTAAAGGGACACTGAACCCAATTTTTTTCTTTCGTGATTCAGATAGAGCATGCAATTTTAAACAACTTTCTAATTTACTCCTATTATCAATTTTTCTTCATTCTCTTGCTTTCTTTATTTGAAAAAGAAGGCATCTAAGCTATTTTTTTTGGTTAAGTACCATGGAAAGCACCTGTTTATTGTTAGGTGAATTTACCCACCAATCAGCAAGAACAACACAGTGTGTTCACCAAAAATGGGCCGGCATCTAAACTTACATTCTTGCATTTCAAATAAAGATACAGAGAGAATGAAAATAATTTGATAATAGGAGTAAATTAGAAAGTTGCTTAAAATTGAGTGTCCCTTTAAAGTGAATGTAAAGTTGGATGAATGAGTGCCCGGTTTTTAAAAATACTATTAAAAACAGGGACACTTTCATTCATTAAACTTTACATTGCAGCATTTGTTTTTTTAAATACTTACCTTTTTCTTTAGGAAACCCAGGCTGGCAATCCTCCTATTTTACTTAGCACAGCAATGACGAAACCATCTTCCTCCAATCATGGCGTGCACCCCAGAGCGTCCAGTTTGTGAGGCCACGCAACAATTTGAGTAAGCCGGTTTCGTCATTGGTGACGTGAGTACAGAGTCGCTGCGAGCAGAGGATCGCCGGTCTGGTAAGTATTTAAAAAAAAAGACGCTTCAATGTAAAGTTTCATGAATGAAAGTGCCCCTGTTGTAATAGTATTTTTAAAAACCAGGCACTCATTCATTAAAATTTACATTCACCTTTTCTCCCATTTAATGTGTCCCCAATAGTCAATTTTATCTGCAGGATTGTATTTGTTTGCAAATAGCTGCTTTACCTTTATTTGTTATTTATATCCCCACCTACACTGAAAAATATGAGTAACAAATGTTTTCTCTGTAGAAAAGTTATGTAAACAGGAGACATGGCACTAATTAAAGGGATACTAAACCCAAATAGTTTTCTTTTATGATTCAGATACAGCAGCAATTTTAAGACACTTTCTAATTTACTCCTATTATCATTTTTTCTTCGTTCTCTTGATATCTATTTGAAACAGCAGGAATATAAGCTTAGGAGATGGCCCATTTTTGGTTCAGTACCTGGGTTACGCTTGCTTATTGGCTTCTAAATGTAGCCACCAACAAGCAAGAGCTATCCAGGGTGCTTAACCAAAAATTGGCCAGCTCCTTAGCTTACATTCCTGCTTTTTCAAATAAAGATACCAAGAGAACAAAGAAAATTTGATAATAGGAGCCCAGGCACAGAACTTTCACTTTCTTGCGATGAGATTTAATTAGTAAAAAAAATTCTGTAGGTCATTTAATAAAAAAAAAAACATTATTAATTAGGCTGTTACGCTAAAGCACCAGTACAATTGCAATGTGTTGGTTAACTGGAGAATAAAGCATTTTTTTAAGTTTTATAATATAGTGCAGTAGTTGAAAATTGCATTGCAAATTAGCTGCAGACAAAAAAAGAAATTGTAAAATGTTTTTTGAATAAATTTGTTTCCTTTTCTCTTGGTCTAAGATAGAAATGTAGTAATAAAAAAGGTGCATTGCTCATACAAATGTCTAATTTTCAGAAAAAAAAACAGCAGACTCGGAAGGGCTAGGGGCGGGTTTGAAAAAATTTAAGAGCCAGTCAACAATCAATGCACTACTGCTTTACAGTGCTACTGCATATTTAACTGTTTACTTCAAACAGCACTTTGCTCTGGATGCGCTGTGTGAAGGAAAACTTACACAATGCAGCCAAAGCACAGCTCTGTTTGAAAAGAGCAGTCTAATGTGGAGCAGAGCTGCAAAGTTAAAGCGCTAACAGTTGCTGCTTGAGTCATGTTCTTTCTGCAGACATGATGCATTTTCTGTGATGAAATCTCACATCACTGCATGTTCTGCATTGGGGAATAGGAGTAAATTAGAAGGTTGCTTATATTTGAATGTGCTATCTCAATCATGAAAGAAAAAAATTGGGTTCAGTATCCCTTTAATCTCCCAGTGGGTGTATTGAGAAATAATTTGTATGTGAAATAGATGCTTATTCAACCCCCAGCCATAATGAGCATTTCAATGCCTAACATAAATAACAAAAAGGCTGCTTTACTTGTAGGCTCAGCCCATTGTTATGGGAATGTCCTAGATGAACACTAAGGAATGATTTCCCATACATTTAATACTCTGGAGTAGTTATAACAAGTCATTTGGAACAAATTAAAAGCATCACTTAATACAGTAGAATTGAATAACTGATAAATACATAATAAAAACACAATGCAACATCACTTATTTTATTTTTCTTCCCTCCGCATCATGTGACAGACATAAGCCAATCACAAAATGCATATACATATACTGTGCATCTTCATTAGAAGTGATTAATTAAAATCCATCTAAAAGATGACTTAGATTCTGGGCCTGATTTTAAAACGTGTAAAGTTTACCATCACTTTAAAGTCAGCTCCACAAGACCAATGCTCTACTGGGAGATAGCTGGGCATATATAGTGAGCCAATGGAAAAAGGGATATGTGTGTAGCCACCAATCACCATACAGCTCCCAGTAGTGCAGTAGTTTCTGCTTCTGAACTAGGTATGATCTTTATCAAAGGATACCAAGGGAACAAAGTAAATTAGATAACAGAAGTAAACAGAAAAGTCTCTTAAAGGGATAGTACATACAAAAATATACTTTCGCAATTTAGATAGAGCATGTAATTTTAATCACATTTCTAATTTACATCTAGTATCTAATTTGTTTTGTTCTCTTGGTATCCTTTGTTAATAAAAACATACCAAGGTAGGCTCAGGAGCTGCAATGCACTAATGAGACTTAGCTACTGATTGGTGGCTGAGCATTTTTGGCTCTTGTCATTTGCTCAGCCATGTGTTCAGCTAGCTCCCAGTAGTGCATTGCTGCTCCTGCACCTACCTAGGTATGCTTTTTTAAACAAAGGATACCAAGAGAATGAAGCACATTCGATATATAAAAGTAAATTGTAAAAAGTTGCTTAAAATTGCATGAAAACATCATTTTGACTTTCATTTCCCTTTAACTATTTCAATGCCTTTTGCAATTCCTTGGACATATAGTACACACGATAGATGTTAGATCTTACAAATGAAAACTGGTAACGATTTAAGAGCATGGTAAATATAGAAACAGACTGGCACAATGCAGAGAACAGACTTCAAACAGTGTGTCACTGCGGTCTCATAGTGTGACTTGGCAGCTCTGTGACTGTAATCTCTGTTTAGGGCTGGGGTCCCCTCTTTGGTAACAGAGCCCTTGAGAAATTCTCCCTTTGTTCTGTTTTCTTCTATTACAGTATTTGTGGCATCGTATGCTAATTTCGCTATTAACCACTCCTTTTTCACCGCACTCGCTAATTAACTTGACAACAAAATTGAGATTTTATGAGTGTTTTTTTTTTTTTTTTTTTTTGTAAGTTTCAAATGGTTAAGATGGCTTTTAAATAGAGAAAAGCCCTACATTCATTATTATTTTTTTCTGTCGAGATAAACCCGTTTCAAGCGATTACACTCAGCCTGCTTCACAAAAGCACAGTATCTGCAAACCTCTCATCATCGAAGCCTGGCAGTAATTGCAACTACAGAAACTTGTAATTTTCTTGAAGGATCTGACACAGTCAGAATTAAAAAATCATGGCGCCCTCCTGAACGCCAGTTCATTACAAATTAACAGCAGTCCTTAGAAAAGCAGCAGGCTGGGGCGTGCCACAAAAAAACAGATCGAAAGAAAGAAACCCACTATTTGAATCTGTCACCGCTCCGAAGCCAGTACAACCCACGAACAAATTAATGACACATTGTCAAATGGGGGGAGAGAATTTCATCAAATTAACACATCGGATTCCAGCATATTAATGGGCAAGGCTTTCACCTGAATCTTAGGGCAAGGCACAACGCCATGCAAATGGAAAGAAGTAATTAAAGCACTCAGTAGAGCGCCTGACTCTGCAAAAAGGAGCCAAAAATTGTCTGCCACTAATTGAAATATGAGATTTTTTTTCTAGGTTTTTAGCCTGATTCCCAGTTTCTATCTTTTTCTCTTTGGAAGAGAGAAATGAGCTTTGGTTTTATTTATGTTTTTTGAAGATATCTAATTTGATCATTAAAACGCTAAAAGTTGAATTATGACCCTTTTTTTCTTGTTCTATGTTCTGGAACAAGGATATAATCGTGAGGAGGAAAAACAGCACAACAAATGTAAATGAAAAAAAAAAAAACTGGCCTGTTGCTGCTGCTACTATGGGGTAGATTTATCAAGCTGCGATGGACAGGGGCGCACATACGCACCACTGTCTGCTGCAGCTCACCCTAGCGGGCTGAATTCCACTGCCAGAACTCGTGTGCAATCCCGCCCCCTGCCCGTGCAAAGTCAATCACGTGCAGGCAGGAGCTGTAAATCCTAAGCGGTGGCGAAAGATTAGGGAAGCACCGGTCTGATGACCGCTGCTTGTAAAATACAGACTGTTGTGAGAATCTGCAGTCGTAGGGGGGCGAAGCCTGCCGAAGGCTTTGATAAATCGACCCCTATATATAATGTGGCAGCATATACCAGGGTGCTGAATCAAAAAAAGCAAACACAGTCTCTATGTAAAGACAGCACTCACTGGATTTATATAAAACGTAGCTTTTATTGTGCATAGTCCATAAAAAGTCCCGTGACTTTTCGGTGTCTAACTGGCAACTTTATCAAATGGATTCAATCTGTATGCAGGAAGATGACTTTGCACAATAAAAGCTACGTTTTATACAAATCCAGTAAGTGCTGTTTTTACATAGAGACTGTGGGGTATATTTATCAATGTGCGAGCGGACATGATACGAAGTAGTTCTTGTGAACTGCTGGTGCAATGCCGCCCCCTGCAGATTCGCAGCCAATCGGCCTCTAGCAGGGGGTGTCAATCAACCCGATCATATTCGAGCGGGTTGATTTCTGTCCGCCGCCTCAGAGCAGGCGGACAAGTTATGGAGCTGCAGCTTGATAAATATGCCCCTGTGTGCGTGTATATATAAATAAATATATATATATAAAACCAGTAAATAGAGTAGATTTGTATAAACAACAAATGCATGATAATAAGACAATGCAATAGCACTTAGTCTAAACTTCAAGTGAAAAGTAGATTTTTTTTCTGACAAATTTCAGTTATTTATAGTGTATTTCCACTCCCCCTCTATCATGTGACAGCCATCAGCCAATCACAAACGCATATACGTAAATGCTATGAATTCTTGCACATGCTCAGTAGGAACAGGGGATTTAAAAAGTGTAAATATAAAAAGACTGTGCACATTTTGTTAATGGAAGTAAATTGGAAAGTTATTTAAAATCGCATGCTCTATCTGAATCATGAAAGTTTAATTTTGACTTGAGTGTCCCTTTAAATTATCGATTCCACCATTAATGGCGTATGAAAAAAATTAAATTTTATATATATATTTTATCCCAGCGTGTTTGGTTAGGGACACAGGGAGGAAGAGACCTTGACGTGGTTCTGGGCCTATCATCATTTGGCCAAGTGCTGTAACTAACACTTCAAGTTTGCTTTAAATCTAGCTGTGTGCTTGCAAGAGAGTGCCAGACTTTCTTTGTGTTGTGTTACTAATTTGTTTGTGTAATTTTCCCTATGGGCTTTGCGCCCAGGCTTGTCTGGGGTTAACTGTCTGAGTCATTGAAAGCTGTGCAGCTGTCTGTGATTGCTGGTGAGCACTAAGGGGTGTGAGTTTTGCAGGGTTATGGGATGTGCATCCAGTTGGGTTTGAGAGGGCAGTCCATTTCCGTCTTTTGTATGTGTATATGTTACGGTTAAAGTCAGATATTGGGTAATCCTAGAATAAATAAAAAGAGAAGCGCTCAACCTGGGAACGAACAATAGCATAATAGCTTGTTCTATGGCTAGTTACCACCCAAGAAGCAGCCTCTTTTTGCTCAGCATGTGCTTTTCACAGAGAATAACTCTCCTGTAGCATATCAGTCTGATTCTGACTTAACAGTACAGTCCATCCCCAAAATACCAGGCAATCCCTCTCTGAACAAGAGAACGGCAAAACCCCAGACATACGTTTCAGCCTAGTGTGGGCCTCGTCAGTGAGGTGCAGCCTGATATGCTACAGGAAAGCTCTTCTCTGTGAAAGGCACATGTTGAGCAAAAAGAGGCTGTTTCTTGGGTGGTAACTAGCCATAGAACAAGCTATTATGCTATTGTTCGTTCCCAGGTTGAGCACTTCTCTCTTTTTATTTATGCAAATTAATACTAGGATAACCCGGGTAAAACAGACATTACCCAGGCGGCTGTGGGTACACTCTGATGTATGATCATAAATTCCCCAAGGTTCATTTGGAGTGGAAGCCTCTGGGAGAAGCCTTGTCTCCCTTACTTTTAATTTGCTTACCTATGTGGTAAAGAAATATTTACAAACTTACTTCTTATACCAATCTGCCCAGCAGCATATTTATATCAGTAATAGTAACTGTAATTAGCCCTCGGATTGTAAGGGCTTACCTTATATTCACACTTGTGCTGCTGTTTTAGATAATCCTAATTCATTTAACCTACAATCTATATGGAAGATTTATGATACAACTGGGTTTAAGTGTTTTTAACTCTAGCTTAAGATAATGTATGTGTAAACTTTTTCTCTTCTTTTCAAATATTTTGTTAATAAAGATTACAGTATGAATGAAATTAATTTATGATTTAATTTTTAGTTTTGATTTCTTCTTTGGCTTAGTCATAATCTAATACACAGATCTGAGCTATCTATATACAATTGTATATTCTATTACAATTACATCGTTAGTTGTGCTTTGTCTCTGGCTCTGAATCTATGGCAGGAAACCCTTATCTCTAATAACAAATATATATCACTTAATTTATCCAATTGGTTATAATATATTGGTCTCCTGTCTATGGTACACTTCGCCTTCCCCCATCCCTTATTGATTCATTTGGAGTGGATGCCAGAGGATCGTTTGGGCGCCTTCCTTGAACCCCCAGGCAGAGGCAAAAGAAATAATGTAGATGAGGGAATTACAGTACATCAGGCTTTACCCACAGCCGCTTGGGTAATGTCAGTTTTACCCGGATTACTTACTTTACCAGTAACATATATATATATATATATATATATATATATATATATAAATTATTATTATTATCATTTATTTATTTGTGCAGATGATACAAAGTTGTGTAAGGTCATTAGGTCAGCACAGGAAAAAAATCACTTTACAAGGGGATCTACAAAAATTAGAAGAATGGGCAGGTAAATGGAAAATTAGATTTAATACTGAAAATTACAAGGTTCTACATTTTGGTAGCAAAAATAAGCAGCCAACCTATTATTTAATTGGGGTTAGACTTAACAGAACAGAGGAGGAAAGGGATTTGGGAGTAGAAACAAGCTAAAGATGGGTGCACAATGCAGGGCAGTAGCTTCTAAGGCTAATAAGATACGAGCATGTATTAAAAGAGACATTGATGCAAGGGAGGAAAGCATAATTCTGTCAATATATAAATCCCTGGAAAGACCTCACCTTGAGTATGGAGTGCAGTTCTGGGGATCAATCTCAAAAAGACATTGCAGACTTAGAAAAAGTTCAGAGAAGGGCCACAAAGCTAATAAGGGGAATGTAAAAGTTAAGCTATGAGGAGAGGTTAGCCAAACTGGGTCTGTTTTCTCTAGAAAAATGTGCTTGAGAGGTGACATGATTACTTTATATAAATATATTTGAGGTCCATATACAGAGATGTCAGAAGCTCTGTTTATTCCAAGGAAATTGTTTGTGACAAGAGGTCACAATTAAACGCTGGAGGAAAGGAGATTATATCTCCAGCAACGTAAATGTTTTTTTTCACTGTAAGAGCAATAAAATTGTGGAACTCGTTACCTAAGGAGGTAGTAAATGCCATTACCTTAGATACATTTAAAACTGGTTTAGATATATTTCTGTCTAGAAACAGAATTCACGCATATGATTGCTTGTGTTAAATGATTCACCTTTTTAATGAGATTAATTTAAAGTGAATATAAAGTTTCATGAATTAGTGCACGTTTTTTAAAAACACTTTCAACCATTAAACTAAACATTGCAGCGTTTTTGTTTATTTAAATATCTTTTTGTTTAGTAAACACAGACCGCCATTCCTCCGCCCGCAGCTCCTCTGTACTTACCTCAGCAATGACGAAACTGGCTTCCACCAATCATGGCGTGCACCCCAGAGCATTCATCTAGTAAAGCTATGCCGTGATTGGAGGAAGCAGGTTTTGTCATTGAAGTGCTAAGTACAGAGGAGCTGCGGACGGAGGATCGCTGTCTGGCTTTGCTAAAGAAAAAGGAAAGTATTTAAAAAAACGCTGCAATGTAAAGTTTAATGAATGAAAGTGCCCCTGTTTTTAATAATATTTTTAAAAACCGGGTACTCATTCATGAAACTTTACATTCACTTTAAGATCAAATGGAGCTTTTATTGTAAGTATATTAAGATTTGTATTTATAGGTTGAACTTGATGGACTTCACTCTTTTTTCAACCTCATCTACTACGTTACTGTGTGGTGTGTGTGTATACTTTGTCCCCGAAACGTCACTACTTCACAGTAAAGGATTTTTGTAAAAGACCAGAGTGCAAGTTTGGTTTGTTGCATTTGTATTTATACTAGCACCCTGGCAGCTGCTGGACTGAGAGTGCACATCTTGGCTATATATATATAAAATGCAGCAAATAAGTGCAAACCAGATGGGACAGTGTGTTGCCACAGAATGTTGCGGTTGGATAAGAGTGGTATCATCAGCAAAGCACCGTCACACTTCCTCCTACCATACTTCATGGCATTATCTGTTCCCCTTCTTTAAAGGGACATGAAACCCAAAACATTTATTTCATGATTCAGATAGAGAATACAATTTTAAACAACTTTCCAATTTACTTCTATTATTTAATTTGCTTCCTTCTCTTATTATACTTTGCTGAAAGGTTTCTCTAGGAATGCTCAGGAGCAGCAAAGAACCTAGGTTTTAGCTGCTGATTGGTGGCTGCATATATAAACTGATTGTCATTGGCTCATCCATGTGTTCAGTTAGAAATCAGTAGAGCATTGCTGCTCCTTCAACAAATGATACCAAGAGAATAAAACAAATTAGATAAAAGAAGTACATTAGAAAGTTGTTTCAAATTGTATTCTCTATCTGAATCAAGAAAGACATTTTTGGGGTTTCATGTCCCTTTAAGTCTTGCAATAATACAGCAGCTAGAACCAAAATAAAAAAATAAATTAAAAAAAGTCACTAGCTCATGGACTCTTGCCACTTACATGAAATTGAACTCATCAGCTAAAAGGAGAGAATTCCACTGGTATGATGCCCACTTCACATGTTCTTTGACCCAAGCAAGTTTCTTCTTATTTGTCATCTTCATAAGATCTTGCTGCTATTCTACCATAAAAGTCTGACTCAAGTCTCATCTGCTGCATTAACCAAGTGAACAATTTATTGGGTCTTGAATCTGAGATGCTAGTCAACGACTATTAAAAACAGTAGCGTTACATAATCAACAAATGCATAATAAAAAGACAATACAATAGCACTTAGTCTGAATTTCAAACGAGGAGTTGATTTTTATTTCTAACAAATGCCAAAGTTAGTTCCATGTTCCTACCCCCCGCATCACATGACAGCAATCAGCCAATGGCAAAATGCACACACTGTACGTATATACTATGAAATTCTTGCACATGCTCAGTAGGAGCTGGTGCCTCAGAAAGTGTGTATATACAAAGACTGTGCACAATTTGATAATGGAAGTGAATTGGAACTTTTTTTAAGACTGCATACTTTACCTGAATCATGAAACTTTAATTCTGTTTCATGTTAGGTGATTTCTGACTCTAATAAACATACCCTGTGATACAGAGGTAATTCTTGGGCTGCTTTTCCTTTTGGTCTGATCCTCATAAAAGCCTATTTTTTTTATCGTGGCACGTAATGGTTTTTGACAGTGCACTTGAACAAACGTTCATAGTCTGTGAAATGTATTGCCTGCCAATCATTTCGCTTTGCTAAGCTATTCGTGTCATATTATGGATTACTACAATCAGAAATGGTGGACTTCTACCAAACAGTGCTATTTTACCCATCCTACCACATCACAATGCAAATTATTGCCAATAGTTGTAAATGAAAAAATAAATAAGCACCTATTTACCATACATGCATTTAAAATAGCGATTTACTCATTTTGCCTCTTTTATTTACCTCTAAACTTCACTGATAATCCGAATCAAAACTACTTGTTTGTTAGCCACTCCAATGACTAAAAATGCTGTAAATTTGAAGTAAAATGACTATTTATGCAGTTATTAAACAGACATTTTACCCATATACTAAATCTCTTAAAAGTAATGTAGCAGATCCTTAAAAAATCTGACTAGAAAATATCACATGAACATCAGTATATAAAAAATGGAGATATTTTACCTCAAAATTTCCTTAGCTCACTAGAGTAAGTGCTGTGTGAACAGTTATCACTCTTTTAACTGTCATCTGCATGTTGAAAAAAGGGCAAAACAACAACAGCCAATCAGCATTATCAGTGCTGAGACTGTGTGTTGCAGTGATCTTGTGGGATGTCATCATAATCTCGCAAGATTTGTAAACGTCCTTAAACTGAGGGAAACAACATGACTGTGCTGCACGTGTCAGATGCACGCTCACTTGAAAGTCCTAAGACTATTATCGTGATTGGTTGCCTAAAGTCCATTTAAAATGGGATGTGGCTACTGAGAAAATATTGAGGTAAAATATTTTCCCTTTTTACCTAAAGATGTTCAGGTGATATTTTCTAGTCAGCCTTTTACATATGTGTGGCATCACTTTCATGTGATTTAGCATTTGGGTAACATATTCTTTTTAAAGTTATCTGTTTAGGTCAATTTCACCGGGCTTGAAGGGACATAAAAAGTAAAAACGAAAATTTGTGGTTCAAATAGAGCGTCAATTTTAAGAGACTTTCAATTTACTACTTGTGAAAATTGCTTTTCAACAAAAGATACCAAGAGTACAATGCAAATTTGATCATAGAAGTAAAATAGAAAGTTGTATAAAATTGGATGCTCTATCTGAATCATGAACAAATAAATGTGGGTTTCATATCTCAAATGTTGGATTTATACACAAGCAGCAGTGCAATTATACAATGCACTAATACATTACAGCATATTCTTTTTGCCCTTTGCTCTCTGGGAACAACTAGAAAATGCACAATATTAAGAGGTATTTTACAGCAAAACAAATAATAGTATATCACAATGTTATTTCAAATTCTTTAATTAAACATTTTACAGAGAGATTCAATACTGAGAATAATGTCCCTTTAAAGGGACAATCAACACCTTGAGATTTTTATATAACATGTTTAGTATTGTATAATGAAACAACTTTGCAATGTACTTTAATTTTTTATTTTGCCCCCTTTTCATGTAATATAGATCTGAAAATTGTGGAGTTTTTTTTTTTTAATGCACCATGTTGTCTTCTCAAGACTAACCCTTCTACATAACAGTTACTAATTGGCTTTAACTAATAACAAACGCAAAACAATGCACGGTATACTAACATAATGACTGTGGCTATCATTGTTGTTTTCATACTCAAGTCCGGATTGGCTATTGAAAAACATCCGCAGCAAACAAGATGTTAATGTGCTTTAAAAACTTTTAGACCTGGCTGATGTTATTCTATAGCAACACAACACAAATGTCTTGTAATTACACAGTGCTTACTGTCCCTTTAAGAAAAGATTACAAACTGTCCCCTTACCCTGATCAATCTCAGTATCCAAGTTAAATGACCGAAGTCTGCTGTCGTTCTACTAGACACATTCATTTATTTTTTCCCTCAACGCCATCATTTCTTTTACAGTCACTGCTAATGTTTAAAATGAGCCATAAAGAATTATTAGCTGTGTTAATGTAATATCCAGGCAACACCTTAAGCATATTTTATTATTATTTTTTTTAGGGGGTGGAGGTGTGTGACGGAAAATGATTCTTAAATTTAATCTGTGGTCCTGCTCTACTTAAGATTATTATAATCGCTCTTGTTAGAAGAGCTTTTTAAAATCATTACCTGCAGAGAAGTTAAAGACAGACCTATTAAAAGGTTACCATAATGTGAATAATGCTCTCCCCGATATACTCAAGTTAATTACTATTGGAAACCGGTTCCATTTTAATTTAGGGCTGAGCGTTTAATGAAGGATATGCCAGCGTAGCATTAATGACAACAAAAAAAATTATTCATGGTCAACAGACCCATTACAGCTGTCTCGTTTAAAGAGATAATATCCCTTCCTGGTTCCGCATTACTGCGTTCCGCAATCAAAAATGACATTTTTTTTGCCATTTCTCCTCTTGTCTGTCAAATTAGGATGGAGAGGACTGATTGATTTCTCTGGCTTTTGGATTGTACAGATAGATTTCCGATGGCGCAGCGAAGGCCGCTCTCAAATTAGGGGAACAGGTAATAGAGACGAGCTGCGGCTTTCAGCAGTATGGATAGAAAAAAAAACAATGTGCTTGTCCAGAACACCCTTGATTTACACCGCAGGAGCTTGATATTTTTTAGTGGTCATAGCAACGGTTATTTTGTATATATGAAAATATTTACTCAAGAATTTATTTAAAATATTTTCTCAAAAGAATATATATATATATATGTATAAATAAATATGTGTGTGTTTATATATATATATATATATATACACACACACACAGTATATATGTGTGTGTGTGTGTGTGATTAATTTATATATGTATATATACACATATATACACACACACACATAAATACACACGTGTGTGTGTGTGTGTATGTGTTTATATAATATATATATATATATATATATATATATATATATATATATATAGGTAGGTAGGTAGATAGATAAATAGATAGATAGATAGATAGATAGATAGACATAGTGCAGAATTTGAATTGTGTCGTGGGGGTTTTTTGCCTTAAAAATTTGTTAAATAAAAGCTGTTAATCTAATTTGCCAGAGATATAATTTTGAGATATATCTGTGGTTACTTGATGACTTATACTCTTATTGAGTGAAATATTATTACTAGGATATTTGCGATGAATAAGTACCAATTATAAATCTCTCAAAATATTCTACAACACATTATGCCTGATTTTCTATAAAGATACTTGCTATGCTTTTATTAGTAAGGGATGTTTTTATGTATCAGATAGTCCTTTCCTTTTCATACTATTTTATACTCATGTCTGATTACTATATATACTTTTGCACTGGTGTAAAATAGACACAGAGATTTTGGGTGTATTCTCCTTTTTGATATACTGATCTCACCAGGCTTTTATCCAATTAGGCTGGTTAGAGCAAATCAAATTGTAGTAGTTTAATGAAGTCAGCTTGTTTATGGTGACACTACCTTGTGAACAGCTATCATTGTCTCTCTTTAGATGTATTAGCAAATAAAAAACTAAATTTATGCTTACCTGATAAATTTCTTTCTTTCCGGATATTGTGGGTCCACGGAAACATCAATTATTGTTGGGGAATATCACTCCTGGCCAGCAGGAGGCGGCGAAGAGCACCACAGCAAAGCTGTTAAGTATCACTCCTCTTCCACAATCCCCAGTCATTCGACCGAAGGAAAATGAAGAAAAGGAATAACACTAGGGGCGCGATCAAATATACGGCTCAGGTTTCGGCGCAAGCGTGGGAACCCGCGCTGCACGTAATCTGAGCTCGCACATCGGAGTATTACATATACTGCGCCATTAGATGCTAAACTGGCATAAATAGGACAAACTGGCGATCTTCTGAAATGTGCGCAAATACACATTTTAGTCGTCGCAAGTAACTTACGCCAGTATTTTGTCCACGGAAAGTGTCAATAAAGAGTAGTTTTATGCAAATTAGGCTAACACTCGTAAAAATGAACCGCAATTTCATATAAAATGCGACACGTAATTACGCTATTCAAAATTCATATATAAACCCATATATAAAGAGATGAAGGTAATACAATTATGATTTCCCATTGTTCTCTCCTCCAAGTATTGTTGATTATTTTGAGAACAAATTTAAAGTAAATAAGCAAGTATATGTCCACAATGTGATAAAGTACCTACAAGCTCAATCCATTTGATTATGTTGTGGCTTCAAACTATTTCAAATACACAAATAAACCTTAAAAAACCAATATCATAGTATACTGTCCCTTTAACCTTGAGATGCTGCTTAAATGTATGTGTTTGTTAAAGCTTCCAGGGAGTTACGTTGCTTTTTTAGTCAGTGCAAGGGTTGCTGCGCCTGCAATATGTGGCGAGATGAGAATGGAGTAGATTTTCTTAATTCTGCGCGCATAAGTCCTTACGCTGCATATTGGATACCAAATTGCGCGTCTGTTCTATGTTAGTCTATGGGTAAAAAAAATACGTCCGAAGGGTGAAATATACGCGCGTAACTTGTATGCTACGCCGTATATGTAATACCAAAATCGCGTAAAATCTGGCGTCGCCGGCTTTTGCGGGCGACGCTGCATATGTAATGGAGGCCAAGGTGTAGAGGTGCCAAAAAAACTGTCTTAGAAAAAAGGGCGGGGCCGTGGATTTACCATATCCGGAAAGAAAGAAATTTACCAGGTAAGCATAAATCCTGTTTTCTTTCCTAAGATATGGTGAGTACACGGGATATCAATTACTGTTGGGAATCAATACCCAAGCCAGAGGACACAGATGATTAGGGAGGGACAAGACAGGGAACCTAAACAGAAGGCACTACCGCTTGAAGAACCTTTCTCCCAAAAGAAGCCTCAGCAAAAGTATCAAATTTATAAAATTTGGAAACAGTATGCAAAGAGGACCAAGTTGCAGCCTTGCAAATATGTTCCACAGAAGCCTCATTTTTGAAAGCCCAAGAAGAAGAAACAGCCCTAGTGGAATGAGCTGTGATTCTCTCAGGGGGCTGCTGTCCAGCAGTCTCATACGCCAAACGAATAATACTTCTCAACCAGAGAGAAAGAGAGGTAGCAGTAGCTTTCTGACCTTTGCGTTTCCCAGAAAAATAAACAAACAATGCAGAAGACTGGCGAAAGTCCTTAGTCGCCTGCAAATAGAATTTAAGAGCCTGCACAACATCTAGCTTGTGCAACAAACGTTCCTTATGAGAAGGATTAGGACAGAGAGAAGGAACAACAATTTCCTGATTAATATTTCTATCCGAAACAACCTTAGGAAGAAAACCAAACTTGGTACAAAGAACTGCCTTATCTGCATGAAATATGAGATAAGGCGAATCGCACTGCAAAGCTGAGAGTTCCAAAACTCTCCGAGCAGAAGAGATAGCAGTAAGAAACAAAACCTTCCAAGATAACAACTTAATATCTATGGAATGCATTGGCTCAAACATAGTCTGTTGCAAAACTTTAAGAACAAGGTTTAAGGCTCCAAGGTGGAGCAACAGATTTAAACACAGGCGTGATTCTGACCAAGGCCTGACAAAAAGATTGCACATCTGGCACGTCCACCAGATGCTTGTGCAGCAAAATAGAGCAGAAATCTGACACTTCAGAGTACTGACAGACAAGCCCTTCTCCAAACCTTCCTGGAGAAAGGATAACATTCTGACTCTACTCCAAGAGTATCCCTTTGATTCACACAAATAAAGATATTTACGCCATATCTTATGGTAAATCTTTCTAGTAACAGGCTTATGAGCCTGAATCATGGTCTCAGAAAATCCACGCTTAGATAAAATTAAATGTTCAATCTCCAAGCAGTCAGCTTCAGAGAAATGAGATGTGGATGAAGAAAAGGACCCTGAAGTAGAAGGTCCTTCCTCAGAGGAAGTCTCCACGGCGGTAGAGACGACATTTCCACTAGGTCTACATACCAGACCCTGCAAGGCCACGCAGGAGCTATTAGAATCACCAACGCTCTCTCCTGCTTCATCCGAGCAATGACTCGTGGAAGGAGAGCAAATGGAGGAAAAAGGCATGCTAACCTGAATTTCCAAGGAACTGCCAGAGCATCTATCAGGAAGGCCTGAGGATTCCTTGACCTCGAACCATACTTTGGAAGCTTGGCGTTCTGTCGAGACGCCATCAGATCCAATTCTGGTAGCCCCCATTTGATGGTTAACCTGGAGAACACTTCCAGATGGAGTTCCCACTCCCAGGGATTAAAAGTCTGTCTGCTTAGGAAATCCGCTTCCCAATTGTCCACTCCTGGAATGTAGATGGCAGATAGACAGCAATTGTTAGCTTCTGTCCACTGAATGATTCGAGCCACCTCCTTCATGGCTAAGGAACTCTGATTCCCCCCCTGGTGGTTGATGTAAGCCACTGAGGTCATGTTATCTGACTGGAGCCTGATTAACCGGGCTAAAGCCACCAAGGCATTGAAGACCGCTCTTAACTCCAATATTTTTATGGGGAGAGCAGATTCCTCCTGAGACCACAGTCCCTGCGCCTTCAACGAGTCCCAAACTGCTCCTTAGCCCATCAGGCTGGCGTCCGTGTTCATAATCATCCATGAGGGTCTCCGAAAGCATGTTCCCTGAGACAGATGTTCTTGAGATAGCCACCACGGAAGAGAGTCTTTCGCCGTCGCTTGACCTAGAACTATTCTCTGAGATAGGTCTGCATAATCCCCGTTCCATTGACTGAGCATGCATAACTGCAGAGCTCTCAAATGGAATCGAGCAAAGGGAACTATGTCCATGGAAGCCACCATCAGACCAATTACCTCCATACATTGGGCCACTGATGGCCGTATAGCAGACTGAAGAGATGGGCAAGAGGAAAGAATCTTGACTCTTCTGACTTGCATCAGAAATATTTTCATTGATAGGGAATATATAATGGTTCCTAAGAAGAGCACCCTTGTAGCCGTAACAAGGGAACTTTTTTCCAAATTCACCTTCCATTCGTGGGAACGAAAAGACAGCAAGATCTCTGTGTGTTAGGACCTCTTTTTCCTTTCTCTTACTTCCACTGCCCCTTTAAATTTGTATTGCTACGCTACGCTATTTAAGTTCATTGGTTCCAGCACTCCTCGCTGGATTATTGTTCCCTGCACACTAAGGGTGTGCTCTCTTACTAGCCAATCCGGCTCCACTTGTTAACTCGGACTCTCTTGCTGCTAGCAAGCTTACGCAACTCCGGCTCTTCTCCTCTGAGCATCACTACAGCCCCGCTCGCATCGGACGGAGACGTCTCAAGCGGTTCTACGTCATCAGCTGTGGCCACCCTCTGAGCACTACTTGCCGCTCCCGGAAAAGACCGCTGACTACTGCTCAGGTTGTACAACGCCGCCAGACCTCTACCCGGGACTTACTGAAATACATGCAAGCAGATTCTCAGGTCGTATTGCTGAATTGACATTCCTCATTGTTTTAGCTGTTACTCTTACGATCTGTGAAATTATTGCACCACTCTGACAATTTGTACTGTATCATCTGTGGGCAGCTCCGCTGCATCAACTAATATCGCCTAACAAAGATTGGTGATGTTCCCTCTGTGAACTTCCTACTAATCAGAAGGGGGCTAAATCAAGACAGTGGGGATAACCTTTGCATCGGGTTGATGCTGTTACCCTCTCTGTCACAAAACAATACTTAGTTCTAATATTACTTAGCACAACACATAACTAAACAACCATTGAAGCAGCCATCCCTATATTAAGATAAAGACACCTCTTACATAAGTGAATTCAGTTAATTCACTACTAAATCTGTTATATGATATAATAATCCAGCCAGAAAAAGAGGTTTATATAGAGAATGGATCCAGCAGACGTTGCAAACCAAGTCGTGGTTCTTACACAGTGCATGGATACCCTTTCTCAGACTATTAGGGACATCCAAACAGAGAATCAAATTCTAAAGGACTGCCTTAGAGAAATTTACGCAGCTAAGCCTGCTCATACAGAGACTCATCCTGAGCCCCAGGTATCCCTACCTGATAAGTTCAGTGGCAACAGGGCAACCTTTAAAGAATTCAGGAATGCCTGTTTATTATTATTTGAGCTTAAACCTAGAACCTATAACACCGACAGACTAAAAGTATTAATCACAATCTCCTATCTAAGGGGAGAGCCGCGGGTATGGGCTGACAGTTTATTTGAGACTCAGAATCCCATACTGAATTCCTTACAGGAGTTTCTAAAGGCATTCTCTTCTTTATATGACGACCCTTTCAAGCAAGATTCAGCCAAGTCTACTTTGAGGGCTCTAAAGCAAGGGAGACACCCCGTGGAAGATTACATTTCACAGTTGAAGATCCAAGCTATTACACACTGGCCAACCCCTAAGTCTAGGAAAGAGGTACAAAGATTCCTAGGCTTTGCCAACTTCTATCGGAAATTCATCTGAAACTTTGCCCAAATTTCCAAACCTCTGACCAACTTGACAAAGTTAGACAAACTTTTTACTTGGACACACGACTGTCAAAGGGTATTCCAACAACTCAAGACGAATTTCACCACAGCCCCAATATTGAAATTCCCTGACTCAAACTTAGAGTACATCATTGAAGTAGACGCATCAGATTTCGCTCTAGGGGCTGTACTGTCACAAAAGCAGTCCCTCACAGATACAATGCACCCAGTCGCCTATTTTTCCAGGCTTATGGTACCCGCTGAACGGAATTATCCAGTGGGTGAAAAGGAGCTGCTCGCTATAAAATGCGCATTTGAGCAGTGGCGACATCTGTTGGAGGGAGCCGTCCATCCTATCATAATAATAACAGACCACAAAAATCTACAATATTTACAACAAAACAGAACCCTGTCTGCCAGACAACTCCGCTGGAGTTTATAGTTCTCCCGTTTCGATTATGTCATTACTTACTGTCCAGGTAGTCATAACGGGAAGGCTGATGCTCTCTCCAGAAGAGACTCTAGACCTCTCTTACATGATGTTCCTTCTACTGTTATACCTAAATCAAATTTCTTAGGTTTACTCATTTACCATCACTCAGATTTTCAAAAATCCCAGCTACAAGACTCCTCAAAACCATTTCAACTCTTACAAGTAAAGCAGAATGGTCTATACTACCACGGAGATCAACCCTATATACCTGCAGAGTACAGACTTGAGCTCCTCCGATCCTGTCATGATTCCCCCCTTTCCGGACATTTGGGGGTTCGAAAAACTCTGGAGCTTCTCAGGAGGTTTTGTTGGTGGCCTTTAATGACTAACTCAGTGAAGGATTACATCTCTCAATGCACCATCTGTGCAACTTCCAAGCCCACACATCAGTTCCCAATCAGCCTCTTACAGACTTATCCGGTTCCCGAGACCCCGTGGTCTCATATAGCCATGGATTTTATAGTCGACCTTCCAAAATCCTTGACGTACACCCCCATTCTGGTTGTAGTGGATATTCTCTCCAAGATGGTACATTTCATACCGGCTACAGGAATACCTACTGCCTGCCAAACCAGTGAAATGTTTATCAAGGAGATCGTTCGGCTTCACGGATTACCCACTGCCATACTCACCGACAGGGGATCGCAGTTCACATCACATTTATGGAAACAACTTTGCCAGACATTACACATCACTCAAAAACTCACTACCTCATATCACCCACAAACTAATGGTCAAGCAGTGCAGACTAATCAGTGGCTTGAGCAGTACATCTGCTGTTTTTGCTCAAACCAACAAGAGACCTGGGCTAAGCATCTGGCGTTAGCGGAATTCACTTACAACAACGCCACTAACTCCTCAATGGCTTACAGTCCTTTCTATATCAACTACGGTCTACATCCAAGGATCAACTACTACCCCTATATACCATCTCCCAACCCACAAGTGAATGACACTGTGAATGACATCTCAAAAACATTCACCATCATCCAGAATAACATTAAACATGCTCAGGCCTCCCATAAGAAATCTGAAATTGCATACACCCTTAAGGAAACTCAGCAAACTCTTCATCGGACCATTTCCAATTAACGCTATCTCAAATCCCGCTACCGTTACCTTACAACTTCCAGACTCCTATAAACTCCATCTAACCTTCCATGTCTCTCTGGTGAAACCCTGCCTCACTAGTAATCTGGCACCTAACACCATCTCACATGGTCTTACTTCACCTCTGGAAGTGGATTATGAGGTGCAGGCTGTCTTGGATTCCAGCCGCCGACGTGGGATCCTAGAGTATCTGATACATTGGAAAGGGTATGATCATGCCGAGGACTCTTGGGAACCTGCTACCTCTGTTTCTGCCCCCAGGTGTGTTTCCCTGTTTCACCGACGACATCCAGATAGGCCTGGTCCATAACCCTCGCTGTGGGTTTCTTTGAGGGGGTCTATGTCAGGAGCTCTTTTTCCTTTCTCTTACTTCCACTGCCCCTTTAAATTTGTATTGCTACGCTACGCTATTTAAGTTCATTGGTTCCAGAACGCCTTGCTGGATTATTGTTCCCTGCACACTAAGGGTTTTTTCTCTTACTAGCCAATCCGGCTCCACTCGTTAACTCAGACTCTCTTGCTGCTAGCAAGCTTACACAACTCTGGCTCTTCTCCTCTGAGCATCCCTACAGCCCCGCTCGCATCGGACGGAAACGTCTCAAGCGGTTCTACATCATCAGCTGCGGCCACCCTCTGAGCACTACCTGCTGCTCCCGGAAAAGACCGCTGACTACTGCTCAGGTTGTACAACGCCGCCAGACCTCTACCCGGGACTTACTAATATACATGCAAGCAGATTCTCAGGTCGTATTGCTGAATTGACATTCCTCATTGTTTTAGCTGTTACTCTTACGATCTGTGAAATTATTGCACCACTCTGACAATTTGTACTGTATCATCTGTGGGCAGCTCCGCTGCATCAACTAACATCGCCTAACAAAGATTGGTGCTGTTCCCTCTGTGAAATCCCTACTAATCAGAAGGGGGCTAAATCAAGACAGTGGGGATAACCTTTGCATCAGGTTGATGCTGTTACCCTCTCTGTCACAAAACAATACTTAGTACTAATATTACTTAGCACAACACATACCTAAGCAGCCATTGATGCTGCCATCCCTATATTAAGATAAAGAAACCTCTTACATAAGTGGATTCAGTTAATTCACTACTAAATCTGTTATATGATACTGTGTGAGGTTTTGCTAGTTGAAAAGATGGTGCCTGAACCAGAATGTCGTCCAGATAAAGTGCCACTGCAATTCCCTGAGACCGAATTACTGCCAGCAGAGCTCGTAGGACCTTTGAGAAAATTCTGGGAGCTATGGCGAGGCCAAATGGAAGGGCTACAAACTGAAAGTGTATGTCCAGATAGGCAAACTTTAGAAATTTGTGATGATCCCTGTGAATGGGAATGTGGAAGTACGCATCCTTTAGGTCTATGGTCGTCATGAACTGACCCTCTTGCAATAGAGGAAGAATGGAACGGATAGTCTCCATTTTGAAGGACGGCACTCTGAGAAACTTGTTGAGGAACTTTAGATCTAGAATAGGCCTGAAAGTTCCCTCTATTTTGGGAACCACGAACAAGTTGGAATAGAATCCGAGCCCCTGTTCCTGTATTGGAACTGGAACTATCACTCCCATGAGGGAAAGATCCTGTACACATTTTAAGAATGCCTCTCTTTTTATCTGGTCTACAGATATTCTAGACAGGTGGAATCTGCCCCTGGGAGGAAAGGTCTTGAATTCTAACTTGTAACCGTGGGATACTATGTGCACGGCCCATGGGTCTGGGATATCTCGTATTCACGCTTGAGAAAACTGAGAGAATCTGCCCCACATTTGACCCGATCCCTTCATACTGACTTAGATTCAGCTATGGGCTTTTTAGATTGCTTCCCCTTGTTCCAAGACTGACTGGGTTTTCAAGAAGGCTTGGACTGTTCCTGCTTGGTAGAGGAGGGGGAAGACTTACCTCTGAAGTTACGATAGGAACAAAAATTACTCTGATGTCCTTTCGATTTATTCTTCCTATCTTGAGGCAGAAAGGATCCTTTACCACCCGTGTTATCGGAAATAATTTCTGCCAAACCCGGCCCAAACAAGGTCTTTCCCTTGTAAGGAATCGCCAAAAGCTTAGATTTAGAAGAAACATCCGCTGACCAAGATTTCAGCCATAGCAGCCAACTCGCCAAAAATTTGCGAAACCGGATATTTGGCCCTCAACTTAATGACCTGCAAAGAAGCGTCAGTGATAAAGGAATTGTCTAACTTAAGTGCCTTTATCCTATCCTGTATCTCCTCCAAAGGAGTCTCTGCTTGGAGGGACTCAGACAAAGCGTCAAACCAATATGTTGCTGCACTTGTCACTGTAGCAATACACACCGCTGGTTGCCACTGTAAACCCTAATGAATATACATCTTCTTTAAGAAAGCCTCCAGCTTCTTGTCCATAGGGTCCTTGAAAGAGCAACTATACTCAATAGGAATAGTAGTCCTCTTGGCCAGTGTAGAGATCACCCCTTCCACCTTGGGGACTGTCTGCCATGACTCCTTAATGGAGTCGGCCACCAGTAACATCTTCCTAAAGACTGGAGAGGGAGATAAAGGAATTTCAGGTCTCTCCCATTCCCGGGCAATAATCTCTGTAGCACGGTCTGGCACTGGAAACACCTCCCCAGGGGAGGGTTCATCAAAGTATCTATTTAATTTGCTAGATTTATTAGGGTTGACAACGACAGGAGTATCCGAGTCGTCCAAAGTAGCCAAAACCTCCTTTAACAAAACACGAAGGTGTTCAAGCTTGAATCTGAAGGAAACCCCTTCAGCATCAGAAGAAGGGATTATACTATCCGAATCTGAGATTTCACCCTTAGAGGCTACCGAAGTATCCTCCTCTTCTGACTTATGTGAAAGAGCAACTTGGTTAGCCTGTACTGGATCAGAAACCTTACTTTCTGATTCTCTAATTTTGCTCTTGCGTCTTTCCTGAAGCAAGGGGATGGCAGCTAGCGCCTCAGATACCGCTGAGGATACCTGGGCAACAATTTCTGCATGCAAATATACTACAGGAGATTGTTAGGAACCGCAGGGCACTGCATGTGACATTGATAGAGCTTGGTACGTTTGAGGAGAAAGCTGCAGCATCGCCTGACCAGCATCAACCTGAGAGGGTGGTGGCTCAGCAACAAAAAGCCTATCTTTATACATTAATGTTCTTTCAAAACACGAAGAACAAAAGGGCAAAGAAGGTTCATTCAGCAGACTCTTGGTCCATATTACAATGAAATTGACAGATCAAAATTTTGAAAAAGAAAGAAAAATTTTTATTTTTTATTTTTAACACTGTCTCTTTAAGAACCTTCGTATCAAAATATCACTCTGAGAAACTTCCCTGACGATAAAGTTTGTCAGCCAGAGCTATGAAATAAACTTAAGTGCCCAGATTTGTGAGATCAATTAAAGTTAAAACCTCTATTATCACCTCTACACCTCAGCATATTACTGAGGTGCCTACCTGCCCCCTCTGCACTCCACACTAACAAGCGGCTCTTTTCTGCGCACAGCAGCTCCGGAAAAACACAGCAGGGAAAAATGACAATGCACTGTAAACTGGGCCATAATCAGATTAAAAGCAAGCACTTAGCCAGCAATACCGCCTCAGAGAAAGGACCCGCCTCCTAAAGTATGGCCATTAAACAATATATGCATCGCACCGTTCCGTTAAAAGTGACTGTTCATACAAGAGGAACTAGACATTCACCCATCCGTTTACCTAAACAGGGCCCCAGTGAAAACATACCCCAACTGAGCCACCAGTGATTCAAACCCAAACACTGTTCATAACGGAATCACCTCCTCTAAGACACAGTGCCTGCTCCCTGCCGTTATCCCAATAACTAATACAGGAACTAAGTCCCAATAAAGTGCAGATTATGCTCAATGAGTGCCAGTGTTCTTCATCCCATAAAAAAAAACAGAAAATGGCACTTACCTGGACCTCTTGCTGTCCGGTAGGAGGACAGCTAACCCGGCATGAGAGAAAGCCACTCCTCACAAAGACCTGTGAAAATAAGAGAGGACAGAGTAAACCTACTCTGGATTTCTATACAAGGGCAGCAACCTGTTAGGAAATCGCAGTGAGGCCAACCTCACAAGTTCCTAACTGCTTGAAAGCTACCACTGCCCTACTGAAGAGACTAACGTGGATTACAGCTAGACCCAAAACTTGGTAGGAAAGATCAGAGCAAACCTACTCTGGCTTTCAAAATAATAAAATCTTAATTGAAGAAAAATCTTTTATAGCCACCTAACTTCACCTCCTCCTTGCACTGAAGGCAAAGAGAATGACTGAGGAGTTGTGCAGGACACAGCACTAATTGGCTAAAATGCAAGTCAATAGATAAATAAATAGCCATGTGATAAGGGGGCTGGCAGAAGATGCTTAGATACAAGGTAATCACAGAGATAAAAAGTATTATAACAGTGTTGGTTGGGAATGGGTAATAAACGGATTATCTACCTTTTAAAAATAATATTTTTTGAGTAGACTGTCCCTTTAAATAGGCTGGTACACGTAATGTATTTGTATTTTAAATTGTCTGAATGGTTATATACAGTATATTTGCACTTGAGCACTAAACTACCAGTGTGCATTTTAAACTGTCATTTACAACATTATATATAATTTCTAAAACGGGGGTCAGTAGGGTAAACTTTTGCCATGTCTCAGATAAGCTGCTGCCACTTCTGGCAGGGAAAAGGTTAACGGAAAGGCAGAAAAGACATTCTGCGGGGGTAATTGTGCAGAAACGTTCGGGAGCTGCTGGGATACATAATAAATATGTTGAGATGAACAGCGGAGAGAAAGATGGTGTTAGCTCTAATTCCAGCTGCATTTCCTATTGCCTAATAGTTATTATTAATTATAATTTAATCAGTCACCTGTTCTGATTTCATTAAACAAGCAAGCAAAAGAGATAATTGGCAAAATAATGCACAAATAATCATAAACAAATAACAATAACAATAATAATAATAATAATGCAAACTCTTAATATCAATACACTGTCATATAGTATTATACATTTTTATGTATTGCTGTATTTTTTGTAGCAAACAAAATATAATGGAATAACCAATATTGTTTAAAGTGTTGCTATTTAATGTTGCAATTATCTCATTTCTGTGAGAATTCTACTTCATCGTTTTCCATATTTCAGTCTGAGATGCATTTGCTATGTGTAAGTATATGTTTACACACACACAGAGATAGACAGGGCCGGATTAACCATTAGGCAGAGTAGGCATGTGCCTACAGGCGCCTTCCATAGAGGGGCTTCTGTCTCTCTGCCCAATATGCATTTTCTGCACACCTCTGCGGCTCTGCCCTCACTCTGCATAATAGATAATAACTTTTCCCTAAACAAAGATAGATACTCTTTAGATTTTGGTGCCTACGGGAACCTGGGCTGTAAATCCAGCCCTGGAGATAGATCAGGGTTTTTTTAATTCTGGTTCACAGGCTTCCCTAAAAGGCAAGATTTGTAAGATTACCTTGGGTTAGAGCAAGTTAATAACCATAGTTACTAATTAGCTAATTATTTTACCTGTTCTGCAGTTCAGATATCCTGAAAATCTTGCCTGTTAGGGAGGCCTGAGGACTGGAGTTGAAAACCCCTGATATAGATAGACAGACAGATAGATAATAGTAGATTCATAGATAGACAGATAGATAGACAGACAAATATAGACGGCTAGATATTAGTAGATTGATAGAAAGGCAGATATAGATAGATAGATAGATAGATAGATAGATAGATAGATAGACAAATATAGACAGATATATAATAATAGATTGATAGACAGATAAAGACAGACACACACAGAGGTGGAACAATATCACTATAGTCCTTCCAGCCATCTATTCTTCATCTTAAAGAGCAGCGTTAGGCAGCTATTCAGCCAGCATACAGGGATATAAACGGAGTGCACTGTGACCTAGGATTTGAAAAAGCTTTTTCTGTTCTTCCCAGGGATTGTTCTGGTGAAGAGCATTCAGCTCTTTTACTGCCCATTAAAATAAAAAAGCCCTAATCTAAAAAAAAAAAAAACTAACACTAACCCCAGGAAATCTACTCACAGTTCCTGAAGTCCATCTTCATCCAGGCAGCGAGAAGCCTTCATCTAGGCGGCGACATCTTCCTCCATCACGGGGGCATCTTCTATCTTCATCCCGGTGGAGCGGAGCTGTGGCGCGCAGAGCAGAGCTGTCCAGGACGAGCAGCGACAGCCAGCGCGGAACGTCCTCTTCATGCGATCGACCGCCGCACACTGAAGCTTGAATGCAAGGTACCCCTTTTATATTGGGGTACCGTTTCATTCCTATTGGCTGAAAAATTCAAATCAGCCAATAGGATAAGAGCTGCTTAAATCCTATTGGCTTTTCAAATAAAGGGGGGGTAATGTTAGGGGGGACATTGTCATTTTTTTATGAAAAAGAGCTGTTTAACTTAGGGCAATGCCCTACATAAGGCCCTTTTAAGGGCTATTGGTAGTTTATTGTTAAGGGGTGTTTTCATTTTGTTTTGGTCTTTGGTTTTAATAGGGCTATTAGATTAGGTGTAATTTTTATTATTTTGGATAATTTCATTTATTATTTTTTGTAATCTTACTTGTACCCCTGAGAAACAATGTCAACCGCCCACAGGTGAGCGAACTGAGAGAGTTTGTCCCCCACTTGATCCGATCCCGGATCGGGGGCAACCCCTTCATGCTGACTTTGATTCTTGTTTCTTGGATTGTTTCCCCTTGTTCCAAGACTGACCAGGCTTCCAAGAGGGCTTGGATTGATCCTGTTTGGTAGAGGCAGGGGAAGACTTACTTCTGAAGTTACAAAAGGAATGAAAATTAGTCTGACGTCCCCTCATTTTGTTGTTCTTGTCTTGAGGCAGAAAGGAGCCCTTACCACCCGTGATATCGGAAATAATTTCTGCCAATGGTGGCCTGAACAAGGTTTTTCCCTTGTAAGGGATAGCCAAAAGTTTTAATTTGGAAGAAACATCAGCAGACCAAGATTTTAGCCATAACGCTCTACACGCCAATATAGCAAAGCCTGATATTTTGGCTCCCAACTTAATGACCTGCAAAGAACCATCAGTGATAAAGGAATTAGCTAACTTTAGAGCTTTTATCCTGTCCTGAATCTCTTCCAGAGGAGTTTCAGCTCTCAAAGACTCAGACAAAGCGTCAAACCAATAAGCTGCCGCACTGGTAACTGTAGCAATGCACACCGCCGGCTGCCATTGTAACCCTTGATGAGTATACATCTTCTTCAAAAGGGCCTCCAGATTCTTATCCATAGGATCTTTGAAAGAGCAACTATCTTCAATTGAGATAGTAGTTCTCTTAGCTAAGGTAGAGATTGCCCCTTCCACCTTGGGAACCAACTGCCCTGATTTCCTTGATGGAGTCTGCAATCGGAAACATTTTTTTAGGAGAGGGGGAAAAGGGTATACCTGGCCTCTCCCATTCCCGGTAATTACATTTAATTTACTTGACTTCTTAGGGTTGACAGCGATAGGCGTATCAGAGTAGTCCAAGGTAGCTAAAACCTCCTTTAGTAAAACACGGAGGTGCTCAAGCTTAAGTTTGAAGGAAACCACTTCAGCATCAGAAGCAGGATTTACACTATCCGAATCTGAGAATTCACCCTCAGAGGCTACAGAGTATCTTCCTCTTCCGACCTATGGGAAAGAGTAACTTGGTTAGCCTGAGACGGATCAGATACCCTACTGTCTGACTCAACAATCTTTCTCTTATGTCTACCTTGCAGCATAAAGATGACCGCTAGCACCTCAGATACCGCTGAGGATACCTGGGCCGCAATCTCAGCTTTCAAAAATACTCCATCAGGAGATAATGAGGAAGTGCAGGGAACTGTGAGAGATGACGGCACAGTTTGGGACACTTGTGGGGAAGGCTGTATTATCGTCTGGGCAGCATCCCCTTGAGAGAATGGTGGCTCAAACAATTTATATTTGTGTAATAAAGTTCTTACAACACATGAACTACAGAATGGCAAGGGTGGTTCAACTTGGGCCCCCAAACAAAGCTTGCAGTCCTCAGCAGATATAGGCTCTAGGTCCATATTGCAAATAATGAATATACCCGGACTTTAAAAAAAAAAAAAAGCAAAAAAAAACTGACTGTCACTTTAAGAACTACTGCTTAATTAATAACAGGCAGTGCCCGCAACTTATGAGCAGGAAACTCCACAAAAAAATGTAATACCCCTTAGGCACCCCTACACCACTGCTATGCTGTGGTGCTTACCTGACCTCTTAACTGAAAACGGAGAGCTTCCGAATTACACACCGGACAGGCAGGGGCCGACAAGGAGACAGACACAGTCGGCAAACTCTCAAAGAGGAAAGAGAAAAGGCGCCAAGAGAAGCGTGCGCCACATCTGGGGAAGAAGGACCTGTCCCCTATGACGTCATCACAGAATTACGGGCCGGTATCCATACTAAGTGAAAAAAACGAACCAGAGACTGTATGAAACACACCACAAAAAAACGAGTACACAGGGCAAGCAACCCTTGTAACTGAGCCACCAATAAATTATTTCTGACATAAAAGCCTCTCTTTTTAGCAGAGCCGTAAGAGACAACTCCTCTCTTAAAACTATGTCTACAGTGCCCTGCCAGGCTGTTCAACTCCTCCTAATCTCAGGAGGATACTTGTCCCAGAAAAGGTGCAGATAGGAAATATTAATCAGCTTAAGTGCCAGGGTTCTCTTAATAAAAATGGCACTTATCATACACCTTTGCCTGTCCAACAGGAAGACAGCTCCAGGAATGGGAGGAAGCCGCTCCTCACAGGGTCCTGCATATGAAATAATAACCAGAGTAAGCCTACACTGGCATATTATAGAAGGGCAGCAAAATTGTTAGGACAACACAGTGAGGCCTACCCCACAAGTTCCTAACTGCTTAAAAGCTACCACAGCCCTACTGAAGAGACTAACATGGAGAACAGCTAAACCCAGCATGTCAGGGAAGATCAGAGTAAACTCAGGCTTTCAAAATAATAAACTCTTGATTGAAGAAACTTGACAGACACCTAAATTTCACCACCTCCTTGCACCTAAGGCAAAGAAAATGACTGGGGGTTGTGGGAAGGGAAGTGATACTTAACAGCTTTGCTGTGATGCTCTTTGCCTCCTCCTGCTGGCGAGGAGTGATATTTCCAAGAGTAATTGCTGATCTGTGGACTCACCGTGTCATAAGAAAGAAAGAAGGTTTATCAGTAAATTGTTATGGCAGCGCTATGGAGTGCGCGATACTGCTCATTTTTTGCGTTATTTACGCGCCCGGTTTAGCGCACAACTTGTAATACAGTAACAAACTACGTACAATCATTTTGGTTAAACTGCTCATCCACTGCTCCCAAAAAATGGTGCTCAAACTCTGATCTTATGCCCTCATTTCAACAGACACCCTACAGATGACATGTACTCTACTGTAGGAGATGCCACATTCAACCCATAGTCCGCTGCCTGGACTCTCCTTCAGTCCACATATACAAGCGCTTACCAAATCATGTCATGCGCACCTACATAATAAATCTATAGTTCACCCTTTTCTTATCCAAACTAATAATTCACTCATCAATTTTCTTCATCCTTTGCTTACCTAAAGATACTGGCAAACTAATAATTCACTCATCAATTTTTTTTAACCCCTTTCCTTATCCATAAGATAATGTGCATGATTAAGGCCAAGACGTCCGAAATGTCACCGTTTGCTGTTTTTTTTTGTATCTTAAAATAAAAAGAAGATTTGATTTTACAAAGTTTTGGTACTAAAGCCACAAGGTACAGTTATAAATATAAAACTCTGATGAAGCGCATGTGCTCATGCGCGAAACGTGTCAGATAGTAGGTGCTTCCATGACCTTCTGTTAACTGTTAATAAATCATCCTTACACTGGCACCCCCTGGTTCTGGTTTTCTTCTTCCACTTTTTGACAGTTATAAATAGGACATGAGACTAGGCACTAGGGCAACATATTAATGTATGGAATACAGCTATGCTAAATATCCATATCATTTTATTATATTTTTGTGTGTTTTTTTTAAAAAAAATTTAACATTTGGTAATAGTATTTGTAAAAGGGATTTTGACCCCTAAGCCTATCAGAGGAAGCCAAAAACTTGAGACCATTAAAGGGGTAGAAAAATGAAATTTTAAATAGAAGTATTTTTGCAATATACTTCCATTAGCAAAAATGCTTCTAGTAAAAGTTATTACTGTTTTTTTCAGTAGCATATGCACATATGGGCCTGTGCACCAGTGTTCTGTATTGCCTTTGTAAAGACTTAGGGGTCGAGTTATCAAGCTGCGGCGGAAAGGGGCGTACATATGCACCCCTGTCCACCGCAGCTCATCTCTGGTGGGATGAATTGCGCTTGCTGGAATTCAGCATTGCTCAAGAACGCAATTTTGCGCTCATGTGTAACGCTGCCCCCTGCCTGGCTTAGCAAATTGCGCGGGAGCTACTAATCTCCCCGGTTGGACAAGACCGGGGAGATTAAAATTTGCCACCTAAGAGGTGACGAAGAGGTTAGGAAAGCAGCGGTCTGATGACTGCTGCTTCTTAAATACGGACTGCAGGTTCTCTTGTGAACCTTTGATAAATTAACGCCTAATTTGTGTTATACCACTAACTCTCTGAGCAGGCATGGTATGTGAAAACAGCATATGCACATATGCCACTGAAAAACAGTAATCATTTGGGAGCCATAATAACTTTTCCCTATAGTGATCTGGTGAGCGCAAAAACAAAAACCCAACAGCTTTTTTTTTTTTTTTTTAACTGCCACAAGATATTATCTATTCTACCAGCTATTGGCCAGCTGAAAATGATTAATACCACCATTGTAAACCTGCCTATGAGTTTCCATCCAAAACCAAGACCGCTTGTTCTATTTTCTAAAGTTCAAACACACAGAGATTTCAACAGAGATATATATACAGCGTACCGGATCTAATGTCGTTCGCACAGCCCTTTTTAATAGCTCTGCACACTCCTAATTATCAGAATGGTGCTCAGATCAAGAGCAGCAGGCAAAAAAATGGTACTTAAAGACTACTCTTCCCAAAATGCTGCTAAAAGCCATTAAGCAGGCAGTGTTAATTGAAGCTACATTCATATTCATTTTCACTCTGGGCCCTGATAAAATATTTCCCAAGGTACGCTTTAAAGGGAGTCTTAATTTAAGGAACTGCTACGATCAACACTTATGAAAATTAACAGCTGAGCAATTAGCGCTCATGAATTATGCCATAGCCCACGCTTGCAGGCGCAGGGATATAGGAGCTGATGAACCGGCAGGGAGGTGGGTACGGCGACGAGTGTGGGGAGAGGGGCGTAATGTGATGTCCCTACATATGCTACATAATTCTTACTGACAAATAATTATAGTAGTTAGCAGCGTTTTTACCTTTGGCATTCTCTGCTGGGAGACACAGCTATGCATCACAGACATTCTTAGGAAGTTTTCGGATTTCTGATTATTTTTTGCATTGCATTCAATACATTTACAGAAATTTGCCTAGCATTTATTGTTCAGGCTGACAAAATCACAACTGTCAGATGTTCGTATTAGCAGATGAAATGAAAGTGACATAAAACTAAATTTTTGTATTAAAAGGTTAAATTTTAATTTGAAACTAGCAGGACGTGCATAACATATCCCAAAGGACAGACTGCTGACAGACTTATGGTCAAAAGATAAGGAAAAAATCATCAGCTGTGAATAAAGTGATGCACAATAACAAAAAATCAATAGTAGTTTGGGAGCGCTAAAAGCTAAATGAGAAAATTCTGGAAACTGATATATATTTTATCAAAAATATATTTATTAAAATAATATAAAACATGTATATAACAATTAGAATAGATTGTGGGACGTCTCCCTTTGTAGTTTAAGAACAAGTAAAATTTACTGCATCAAAAGAACACTTTTGTATATTTCTCTAAAAGAATCTTTTAGAGAAATATACAAAAGTGTTCTTTTGATGCAGTAAATTTTACTTGTTCTTAAACTACAAAGGGAGACGTCCCACAATCTATTCTAATTGTTATATACATGTTTTATATTATTTTAATAAATATATTTTTGATAAAATATATCAGTTTCCAGAATTTTCTCATTTAGCTTTTAGCGCTCCCAAACTACTATTGATTTTTTGTTATTGTGTATTATTTAACGGTAATTATAGGGAAAATTACTTGTGAGGGAGCTTTGGGGGAATAATACCTGGCGCTGCTCTTTATAAACTTATAAATAAAGTGATGCACAACAGATTATTGTATAGCACATCTGCACCTATTTCCACAGACAAAACTCAGCTGTCTGCTGGAGCAGAGGATTCTGGGTAGGATATCCAAACGCGTTTCACAATGCCTCACTGTTTTGCTTCTAATATTTGTTTTAAACATAGTGCCGAAGCAGCACTGCTATAGGTAGCTTTATAGTGATGGTAAATTTGAGCGTCTAAAAATTGATTTACCATCACTAAAAATAAACAGGACTTTCAGTGATCAGTTTGTAAAAAAGGGTACTAAACTTATCCTTTCTTATCCGCTAAATTCGGCGGCTCCGGCCACCCACGGCACAGCACTCTTTTTTCAATGAGGTGATGTTTCCACCTCTAAACCAATAGCCATGCTAGTCATATGACAGCGTTTTGTATGCTGTATGTACTTCTATTATCAAATCTTCTTTTTTTCTATTGGTATCTTTTTTTTTTTAAAAGCAAAGACGTAAGCTCAGGAGCGTGCACATATCTGGAGCACTATATGGCAGCAGTTTTGCTTCTTCCATATGAAGGCCATTTGTATGGCAATTACCTACATATGAAACGGAAATGTGACCACTCATTGGAAAAAAAGGGCTCCCCTCTTTCTAAAATTGGATCTCAAGCTCCTCTGAATTTTATGGGAAGTCATAAGGGCTTTAACAGAAATCCATCTTATCAAACCAGTGCTTAGTTGGGAAGATGATCACCGTTACTCCTCTCTCAGCCTAAACAGCAGTTTAACTCCACCTGCAGGTAAGGTGGTCTCATGCATCTTAGAAGTGAGACCCCACATTTGAAAGGGCAAACTCTCCGTTTTCAATCAAGACGGATCTGTACTCTGCAAAACAGGGCTCAACAAACCCAGGAGTCTGGGAGCCATTTGCTCTTAGAATTTTACCCATGGCTCCTAATTTTTTGGATTATTCTCCATATATCTATATACAAATACCACTGCATGGCTCCTAAATATTCTTACTGGCTCCTAAATTTTAAACAGATTTGTCTACCCCTGCTGTAAGAGCCTCCTCCCTCAGCACTACTAGTAATGAGGAAGTACCTCTGTTCTTTTGCACTTCCTCATTGCATGCAACAACAATACTCAAAGCCAAATGACATCACAACAGAATGACAGAGCACTAGGAATGAGGAGGAAACTTTTATTTTGCCTTGTCCTCGAACCCTTCTGCAAGGAACCACACTTTTTGGAAGTACAACACTTTGTTAACTTGAATATACAGTTTGTTGATAAAGGGTCACTAAAGTGAAAATTAAAGGGACAGTCTAGTCCAAAATAAACTTTCATAATTCAGATAGAGGATGTAATTGTAAACAATTTTCCAATTTACTTTTATCACCAATTTTGCTTTGTTCTTTTGGTATTCTTAGTTGAAAGCTAAACCTAGGAGGTTCATATGCTAATTTCTAAGCCCTTCTAGGCCGCCTCTTCTGTCAGGGCATTTTGACAGTGTTTCACCACAAGAGGGTGTTAGTTCACGTGTGTCATATAGATAACACTGTGCTCACGCACGTGGAGTTCCAGTGAGCCAGCTCTGATTGGCTAAAATGGATGTCTGTCTAAAGAACTGAAATAAGGGGGCAGTTTGCAGAGGCGTAGATACAAGGTAATCACAGAGGTAAAAGGTGTATTTATATAACTGTGTTGGTTATGCAAAACTAGGGAATGGCTAATAAAGGGATAATCTATCATTTTAAACAATAAAAATTCTGGTGTGGACTGTCCCTTTAAAGTTTCATGACTCAGATAAAGCATGCAATTTAAAAGGAAAATCAACACCAGAATTGTTGTTGTTTAAAAAGAAAGAGCTGTACCTTTATCAACCCTAATGCAGAGGATTCCGGAAGGGGTGGAGCAAGCAGGACGCATGGAACCCAGCACGCCACTCACCTAGCGCTGCAAGTTGAGAGCGTGTAAACACTTACCCCATAACGCTACTATCCTTGGTCGGTAAGGGATACCACGGCCCAGATCAAGGGACCTATTCGGTCCATGCTAAGGAGTCCTTCCTTTGCCTTTGCTGGCTCGTTTGGCTGAGCACCCTCAGTGGCTCGTACCTGGACGGATGATTCGATATCCAGAGGCATGTCTGGATCTGCAAACTAAGTGGAATACTGTGCACCCGGAGAAAAGTAAACCCCGTAGACTGTTGGATATTCTTTATTAGAAACTGCAACATTATCAGCTGACACCAGGTACGGGCGAGGGATTATCTCACGCTTGGGACGCACACAATGTATATAAAGTACCCAGTGTGCACGGAATTTAAATGCTCGTAAGACTGAGCAGTAACTGGGGAGACTGTTGGCATTTATAGATACGGGTATTCTTGTACTTGTAAAAATTTAAGTAGACCCTGGCTCCCATAACCTATTTCTGGTAGGAGCTGGTCAACAAGTGGGACTACGGTGTTTTGGTGTCAGAGAGGAACCTAACATATTATAGAAGTTAATTTCATTGTGCTGTGGGAATATTATTGTTATAACCCATACGGTCAGAATCTGGAGAATAAAAGTCTGTCTGAATAACTAACCCGGACTGCTGTGGGACAATCCAAGTCTGCTCCTTTCTCTCTCTGTAAAGTGTAAAGACCGGACAGGAGCACGCCCTTTAGGAGAAAAGAATGCTCTGACTTGACACCTTTTAGACCAATCTTACAGGCATGAAAGGTCTGACTACCCTGTTGTATTAATATACCGCTTGCTTCAGTGACTGACAATATTACCAAGCACATAGAAGCTACCCTGGGAAACTCACAAATTCTGGACAAACATTATACAGGAATGGTGACTCCTCAGCTGCTACTACACTTTCTCCCGTAACCCTGACAAAGGTACAAGAATAGATCGGGGAACTCTGACTTTTCTAATATATGCCTAACAGAATATACTGTAAATTTAACAACTCGCTTCTGGCTAACCCTACACTAACATTGCTGTGCATGTCTATAGCTACTCTTGTTTTGTTATTTCCATAAGTGCACATGACCATATAGGTCTGCTGGAGGGATAATAGAAGTAGGGCACGATTTACTGTATCTAATATAGAATAAAAAGTTCTCACAAAAAGATGTTCCCAAGACCGTGGTGAAGGGTAGGAGCAATCATTCATATATTCAGAGTGAACTGTTTAGTATTTGTTAAAAAAAAAAACACACAAAAAAACTACGGATTGTATTGCTAAGTAGGAAAAATTATTGTCTGGTATACTAAGGTCTAGATTTATGAAGCCCCTACGGCAGCAAGTTCTCACAAGAACTTGCTCGCCGTGATTTATAAAGCAGCGGTCACCAGACCGCTGCTTGATAATGCTCTTCGCCACCTCTAAACTGGCGAAATTCAATCTCCTCTGTCGAGTCCGACCGAGGAGATTGACAGCTCCTGCCCGCTCGTGATTGGCTGTGCACGGGCATGGGGCGGGATTGCACGCGAGCGCAAAATTGCGCTTGTGTGCAATGCCGAATGCCTGCGGGTATTTTCGCCCTGCCACAGGCGAGCTGAGGCGTACAGGGGCGCGTATACGCGCCCCTGTACGCCTCAGCTTTAATAAATCTAGCCCTAAGTGTGGTTCTGAATTAGACTTATATGTTTACAGGGTAATATTGTTTAACATCCTGGATAATTGACTGTTTAGACAGTCTGAAATTTAAGTAACTAAGTTCTATTGTATGTAATAACTGCATTTCACTTTGTGCAATTGGCCATAAAACACATCAACTCTTTTTCAATCCCTCACGTCACTGTTTGTTAGTATATATATTTTTTTATTTATTTTTTTTGCTCTATATAGAGCCTTACCACATACCCCAGTGCACATATATTTTTGCACCATCACACCACACTCGTAAGTTTGGCACCCTCACTTCCCCTCTTTTTTTTGTCCCTTTTGTGTTATAACACAATAAGGTTTCTGTATCCATGGATAGATTTGTCTCACAACCTAAAGGTAACTCACCAGCCATGGCCCCTAAGAATAGAGAGAAAAAAAACGCCTAAATCTGCAGTTACTAATACTGAATCTTTTTCTGAACAGAATGAACGTCTGCCTATAAATTGGGAACTAACTGAAGTAATCACACAAATATCCCATCTAATTACCCCACAATTAGAGAGCCTGAAACAAGAAATTAAAATGGATATTAACATTTTAACCGCTGAAGTTAGACAATTCGCATCTAGGATCACTGAGGTAGAGACCAGAGTGTCAGAACTGGAGGATAGAACAAGTGTAATAGAATAAGATAATTTATCCTATGATAAGAAGTTATCCGCGGCCCTGCTGAGACTAGAGGATCTTGAAGACCGCTCACGGCGGAAAAATCTTCGTATCATAGGATTATCTGAAACGCATGAATACCAGGATCTTTTGGAATTTGCTGCAATAAAACTTTCACAATTACTAGGAATGCAAGATATAGGCACCCCCATACAAATAGAGAGAATTCACAGGGTTGGTACCCAACGAAAAAACCTAAATGGCAACACTAGACCTAGATCAATAATTATAAAACTCTTGAAACTTCAAGATAAGTTAGCATATCTCGCCCATTACAGGAAAATAAAATCACTTACGTGTGGTCAAAACAAAATTCTGCTATTCCAAGATTTCTCTGCGGAGACTTCGTTAAAAAGGAAAGAAATGTCGCCTTTTTGTACAAGACTATTGAAAACTAATTTTAATGTCAGAATGCTCTACTCAGCAAAATTATTGATCCATATTAATGGAGATAATAAAATTCTAAATACCCCAGCCGAGGCCAAGTAATTCTGTCTAGATAACGGTGTGGAATAAATGTTTTGTATTGTTTATTTAGATATTACATAAGAATACCAAGAATGTTGTTCGATTTCTTGTGTATGGTTTGTGTATTGTATACATATGCTGTAATTATCAATTTATTTATTTTATTCTTCTCCCCCCCTTTCCCCCCCCTTCTCTTATATTCTTGAACACATATAAGATGTTGTATCATTTTACTTTTTATAAATTGTATCATGGGATCACTTAAGATATTATCCTGGAACGTGGGGGGGATTACTTCTCCTATTAAACGGAAGGCGATAATTAAATCCTTAGGGGTCTATAGATCAGATATAGCCATGCTTCAAGAGACCCACTTACAACTTCAAGAATCATATAAACTTAAAACAAGATGGGTGTGGGGAGGTAATTGCTGCACCAAGTCAGTCAAGGAAGAATTGTGTATTGATTCTGATAAATAAGCATTTAACATACGAAATTATTGATCACAGGGCTGACCCAGGAGGTAGATTTCAAATTATTAATATTAAAATAAACATGGCAGTATTTACCTTTTGTAATATATATGGCCCTAATAATACAGATAAAAAGTTAAGGGATGACCTGGCGTTAGAACTAATTAAATTTAATGGACAGAAATTAATTATTGGCGGTGATATGAACCTCACCTTCATGCCCAATATAGATAGAATGTCCAAAAAGAAAAATTTCAAATGTGATCCGAAGGTTCGGACTCTTAATAATTTCTGTAACAAAGTCGGGGTGAAGGATATTTGGCGTATCCATAACCCCGATCTTAAAGCTTACACATGTATATCCAAGAATCACCAATCTTTGTCAAGGATTGATATGTTTGTTTGGGCTAGAAATAAAAGCCGAGATTGCAGGGATTGTACTGTCGGATCACGCAATTATATCCTTAGAACTTAAACTCAGAGATACTCAAAGGAATCCCGCTAATAACTTTTTCTTGCCTAAATATTTCATTCATAATAATAAATTCCAGAATTGGTTAAAACAGAAGTGGAATGATGTTATGCAACTTAACAGCTCATACTTAGATAAAATAGAAATACTGTGGGAGGCTGGGAAGGCTGTGTTGCAACGAGAAATCAAGGCATATTTATGTACGCTAAAAAAAAAGCTAAACAGATGGAAATTCAAATGTCCAATAGCGTGAAAAATAGCTATACTATGTATATTGCCAATTCTACGCGAGAACACTGGGATAGATATATCAACCTTAAAACTCAAAGAGATTTAATGATAAAACAAAAATGTGTGCAGGAAGATATTCGTTTACGATCCCTCTATGGCGGCTTTAGGGGTAGAGCTGCCAAATATTTGGCAATAATTACTAAGCATAGAACTAGTAATCATATCCCGTCAATTAGAACCGGCCAAAAAAGGGTAACAAATAATTCAGAGATACAGAAGGTTTTTTTTTTAGTTCTTCCAGAACCTATATAAGGCGGATGTGCCAGATGAAACGCAAAAATCGAGATTCTGGAACAACTTAAAGGTACCAAAGATCCCTCAGGAAGTAATGGCTCAAATAAATCTACCAATTACAAGGGAGGAGATCCTAAATGGGATTATGCACGCAAAACTAAATAAGGCTCCGGGCCCAGATTCACTCCCCGAAGAATTTGATTGAATATTACAGGAACAAATTATACCTATACTTTACAAACTATATAATTACTACTATACAACAGGTTCTTCTAGTTCTAGATATTTTACATCTTCAAATGTTACTTTAATTTTAAAAAAGGATAAGAATGCAGAAGACCCGGCATCATATAGGCCGATATCACTTCTTAATTTCGATTACGTCTATAATTGCTAAGAGACTGACCCCATATTTATCTGATATAATACATGTAGATCAATCAGGTTTCATGCCCGGGCGGAAACCGGTGAAAAACATACGAAAAGCTATGATCATAATGGATTATTATTGGAATAGGTATAAGGCACATCGACAAAAAATCTCAAAGGCTGCAATATTAACGCTTGATGCAGAAATAGCGTTTGACTATGTTAGTAGGGACCACCTTCTATATACATTGGAGAAATTTGGGTTTATGGGTAATTTTAGCCACTTTATACAATTCATTTACAATATTCCTCATTCGGCTATTATTGTTAACGGGGAAGTCTCTGAAACCTTAGTACTACATAGAGGAACTAGGCAAGGATGTCCGATCTCGCAACTCCTTTTTAATTTGGCGTTGGAACCGTTGCCAATTTTATTACGACAACAGTTGGAGGGTATACGTAATCAATATATTGTTCTTTCACTTTACATAGACGACTTGCTTTTGTTCCTGGGTAACGTGGAATTAGAGTTCAATAAATTGCTTGGTGATATACAAGCTTTCGGATCATTCTCCGGATATAAAATCAACCTAGAGAAATCAGAACTTCTCTGGCTAGGAAAATCACCCAGCTACTCCTATAAGCATCCTTTCAAAGAAGTAGATCAAATTAAATATTTAGGCATAACCTTATCAAAGAATCCTGGTGAGTGGTACACACTAAATTTCCCCAGCTTTTTTACGCAATGCAAAAATAAATTATATGCCTGGGGTAATCTACCGATTTTTTTAGTAGCCCGAAGCAACCTGATTAAAACAGTTTTGTTCCCCAAATTACTTAATCTTCTACAGAGTATACCAATTTTTCTATTAACATCAGATATAAAGAACGTTAATCGGATGTGTGCAAATTTTATGTGGAAGAATAAACTACCGCGTATTGCACTGAATAAGCTAACCCATTGTAGGGAGGTAGCTGGTCTAGCATTTCCAAATATTAAGTATTATAATTTAGTGACAATTCTGAAGTTTGCAGTCGATTGGATAACAGAGAAGGAATATGTGACGTTATTGGCGTGCAAAGCAGATTTAGCTGCTCCATTTTATTTAAAAGCTATCCTACATTGCCCTATACCGAAAATTCCTATTAACATCTCTTGTCTGATAACGTTGAAAACTGTAATTATTGCATGGCAAAAGTATTGTAATGAGATTAATTTAAATCCATTTTGCACGGAATTTCTTTCAATAGTAGGTAACTCAGAATTTATGTCAGGCATATATTACCCCATTTTTAAAGAATGGAAGGATAAAGGTTTAAGGCAGGTCAATTTATTTCGGACGAAAACACCATTTGTTCATATTATAACATTCTGAATCGTTTTCAATTGTTGCAAAAGGACTTTTTCGCCTTTTTTGCAATTGAGACATTATATAATCGAATTGAGAAATAAATATGATCCTGATTGGTCCCTGGGTCTGCTACATAATGGGATTAAGGTATATCAAGATAGCATGCATTCCATCTCATATTTCTATAATATAATAAATTCCCATGCAGATTCATGGGAATTCAAAATAGTTTTAAGTTGATATATAAATCCTGGGTTCCAACCTCATGGCAAGAATCACATCTAAAACTAATCTATCAAACATTTATTACCGCGGATAAGTTAACTAAATGGTATAGACACCAGGTTTACTGCTCTAAGTGCAAACATGTATATGCAGATATTATGCACTATTTGTGGATACGTCCTAAGATTGCGCAGATTTGGATGCCGGTTAATTACTGGATAAATAATGTATTAGATATAAACTTTAGAGTCTCCTCGTGGCACATCTCCTTCTTAGCCTCACACTCAGAAATAGGGCATAATCCTGATTTCATTAATACAATCATTCTACTGGTACGGAATCTTCTGTTAAAGAATTGGATAGCGAGCTTAGCGCCCAAATTCTCTTATTTTAAAAAAAGAACTTAGTAGGCAAATTATATTAGAACAATACACTATTCAAAATCATGAGGATCAGGGTCTGAAGTACTTTTTTTCTAAATGGATTAAAGTCATTCAATCCCTCGCGATGGACTCGCAAATACAATTAGTTTGGTCTTTTAATAAGACAGAATATGTTCTCTTGACTATTCATGCAGGCTATTTCCCTATTGCACTATGCAAGCGTAACTCTAGGGGCGCTAGAAGAAATATATAAAACAATCTGTAGGATAATACTGAAGTATAGTAAAAACAATAAAAACTTAAAAATAATATAAAATGATCAGATAATAATGTATAAAGACAAAATAATAATGACAATTACAGAAAAAATGAGACATGGACTCTAATCAAATGTAATGTGATGAGATCAATATAAACAGAAAATGCAGCTTAAAACAATATATAATAAATAAATAGTATTAAGTCTCTAATAAGTTCTTATCTGTATATGATATTGATGCTCAGACAGTCCCAAGATTAGGAGGGCACTTCAGAGGTTTATTAGTCCTCCTGGGTAGCGCATATATAAGATTCTCCCTTAGATCCAGAAGTCAGCTCCTTGTCACAAAACCAGTCTGGGTAAATACTCTCTCTGTGCAAAGAAAATCACAAAGACAAGGGCGCCTCCTCGTGTGATACAGTTTGGACAAATGTAAAAATAGGTGAATACAGATTTTATACTCACAAGTAAAGTGATAGAAGCCTGAGGAAACAGACAGAGATCTGAGAAACTAGTTGCTTGTTTATCCATTGTTACGGTCACATTTGTGACATTTTATATTGTATTTTACTGCACCATTAAACTATGGTATTTTAACTCTTCGCTGAGAGCCTGAGCTTGATTGAAATCTACCCTGGAGTGATTTGTTGCACTGCCTTGGTCAGTGAACTGGGACACTGTAAACTCCCAGTCTGCCTCTATAAGCACAACAGAGTGCTGCTTTACTTGTGAGTATAAAATCTGTATTCACCTATTTTTACATTTGTCCAAACTATATCAGAAGAGGAGGCGCCCTTGTCTTTGTGATATTCTTCGCACAGAGAGAGTATTTCCCTATTGCATAGGCCTCATAATAGCAATAATGGGACCATCCCAATGATATATATAACACCCTGACCAGGAACTTATAAGGGGCTAATTTTGGTGATGAGAAGGGCGGGGATGATCTCTTTTTTTTTCCTCTCTCTATCTTCTTTTACCCTTTTTTACAGCTTAGTTTTGTTTTAATTTGGAGTGTTTGGTTTTGACTTGTTACGGTGCCAACCTAAACATATATGTTTATTTTTGAACAGAGTGTACCAGTTAGAAATACTGCAAGGTTCTGTTGGCAAAATTTCGGTGTCCATTATTGCACCAACAGGTAACTTTTTCTGTTTTTTGGTCTACATGTTTATGTGCTGATATGTATCTAGTCTGAGATCAATTAGAGTTAAAATGGAAAAAATCCCCACAAAATGAATGAAAAAAGATTCATGTTGGGTTTTTTTTGTTAAAGATGATGTTTATATAAAATGTATCTATGTATTATTTTTCCCTGTGAGGCATCAAACTTATTGTTCATATTATATTCATTATGTTGGGGTTAATAAAAAGATATTATAAAAAAAAAAAAAACAGAATTTATGCTTACCTGATAAATTACTTTCTCCAACGGTGTGTCCGGTCCACGGCGTCATCCTTACTTGTGGGATATTCTCTTCCCCAACAGGAAATGGCAAAGAGCCCAGCAAAGCTGGTCACATGATCCCTCCTAGGCTCCGCCTACCCCAGTCATTCGACCGACGTAAAGGAGGAATATGCATAGGAGAAATCATATGATACCGTGGTGACTGTAGTTAGAGAAAATAATTCATCAGACCTGATTAAAAAAACCAGGGCGGGCCGTGGACCGGACACACCGTTGGAGAAAGTAATTTATCAGGTAAGCATAAATTCTGTTTTCTCCAACATAGGTGTGTCCGGTCCACGGCGTCATCCTTACTTGTGGGAACCAATACCAAAGCTTTAGGACACGGATGATGGGAGGGAGCAAATCAGGTCACCTAGATGGAAGGCACCACGGCTTGCAAAACCTTTCTCCCAAAAATAGCCTCAGAAGAAGCAAAAGTATCAAATTTGTAAAATTTGGTAAAAGTGTGCAGTGAAGACCAAGTCGCTGCCTTACATATCTGATCAACAGAAGCCTCGTTCTTGAAGGCCCAAGTGGAAGCCACAGCCCTCGCAAAACCACCTTATCTGCATGGAACACCAGATAAGGAGGAGAACACTGCAGAGCAGATAACTCTGAAACTCTTCTAGCAGAAGAAATTGCAACCAAAAACAAAACTTTCCAAGATAGTAACTTAATATCTACGGAATGTAAGGGTTCAAACGGAACCCCTTGAAGAACTGAAAGAACTAAATTGAGACTCCAAGGAGGAGTCAAAGGTTTGTAAACAGGCTTGATTCTAACCAGAGCCTGAACAAAAGCTTGAACATCTGGCACAGCCGCCAGTTTTTGTGAAGTAAAACAGATAACCATCTCCGTGGAGATGTTGCCTGTGCAACGGCAAAGAGAATGACTGGGGTAGGCGGAGCCTAGGAGGGATCATGTGACCAGCTTTGCTGGGCTCTTTGCCATTTCCTGTTGGGGAAGAGAATATCCCACAAGTAAGGATGACGCCGTGGACCGGACACACCTATGTTGGAGAAAGATAGATAATCCCTTTATTACCCATTCCCCAGTTTTGCATAACCAACAGTTATAATAATACACGTTTTACCTCTATAATTACCCTGTGTCTAAGCTTCTGCTGACTGCCCCCTTATTTCAGTTCTTTTGACAGACTTGCATTTTAGCCAATCAGTGTTCACTCCTAGGTCACTTCACGTGCATGAGCTCAGTTATCTATATAAAACACATGAACTAATGCCCTCTAGTGTTCAAAATGAACCTCCTAGTTTTAGCTTTCAACTAAGAATACCAAAAGAACAAAGCAAAATTGGTGATAAAAATAAACTGGTAAGTGTTTAAAACTACATCCCCTATTTAAATCATAAAAAAGTTTTTTTGGACTTGACTGTCCCTTTAAAACAACTTTCCAATATACTTTCATTATCAAAACGTGCACATTATCTTTATATGCAAACTATCTGGGCATCCAGCTCCTACTGAGCATGTGCAAAAGTGCACAGTACATTCGTATATGCATTTTATGATTGGTTGATGAATGTCACATGATACAGGGGAGGAAAAATTGGATTCAATTTGAAATTTTCCAGAAAATATTTACTGCCGATTACAAATTTAAAGTAAATGCTATTATATTGTCTTTTTTTTATTGTGTATTTATCAGTTACTAAATTCTACTCGATTTAGTGGCCCTTACATTAGAATTATACTCAAAGGTTAAAGAAAATCAGGAATTGTACTGTACTAGCAGTCATAGCAGCAGCGCCTGGAATTCTTGTAAGACTACATAAACAGCCTGGGCTATTGAATCGTTTCTAACATTAACATCTACAGATAAACTAACATTCTGGGCAATTCTGTGTAATTCTGGGATATTTTGTAACATGTCATTTATTGAATACTAGTCCTAAAGCCCGTTGACACGGGCCGTGTTGTGTGATGTGATATTTTTTTTATTATTTTTTTTTCTCTCTCTCTCTCTCTCTCTCTACCCCTCTCTCTCTCTCTCTCTCTACCCCTCTCTCTCTCTCTCTCTCTCTCTACCCCTCTCTCTCTCTCTCTACCCCCTCTCTCTCTCTCTCTCTCTACCCCTCTCTCTCTCTCTCCACCCCCTCTCTCTCTCTCTCTCTCTCTCTCTACCCCTCTCTCTCTCTCTCTACCCCCTCTCTCTCTCTCTCTCTACCCCTCTCTCTCTCTCTCTACCCCTCTCTCTCTCTCTCTACCCCTATCTCTCTCTCTCTCTCTACCCCTCTCTCTCTCTCTCTCTCCACCCCTCTCTCTCTCTCTCTCTACCCCTCTCTCTCTCTCTCTACCCCTCTCTCTCTCTCTCTCTCTCTCTCTCTACCCCTCTCTCTCTCTCTCTCTCTCTCTCTCCACCCCTCTCTCTCTCTCTCTCTCCACCCCCCTCTCTCTCTCTCTCTCTCTCCACCCCTCTCTCTCTCTCTACCCCTATCTCTCTCTCTCTCTCTACCCCTCTCTCTCTCTCTCTCTCTCCACCCCTCTCTCTCTCTCTCTCTCTACCCCTCTCTCTCTCTCTCTACCCCTCTCTCTCTCTCTCTCTCTCTCTACCCCTCTCTCTCTCTCTCTCTCTCTCCACCCCTCTCTCTCTCTCCACCCCTCTCTCTCTCTCTCTCTCCACCCCCCTCTCTCTCTCTCTCTCTCCACCCCTCTCTCTCTCTCCACCCCTCTCTCTCTCTCAAACAGTCAGTGCACCAAGCCAGTGCACCAATCTGCAGCAGTCTGTTGGTTCAGCGGGGGAGCTGCAGTGCTTTTGGCTCCAGAACAGAATTCTGCCTGTGTGTTTAACTCTTTGCAGAAGTTAGCACATGCAGTTATTTACACTATTTGCCGTTGACCCCTATGTGTTTAATTAATAAGAGTACATAATGTTTGCACTACAATGCGTCTTTTAGCAGTTGTAGAACATGTCATTCTAGAATCCCCTCTGTGCATGATGTATCCTCTGTAATGTGGGTGACTGGGTCCTGTGTGGCTTCCTAAAGCTTCAGGGCTTGTCAGTAAGTCTCAGTGCTTCCTTATTTCAGTGCCCTTCCTCCAGACAAACACTGAGAGGAGAGGTCTGTCAGGCAGCTGTGAAACCTGATCCTATTTATTACGCTGCAGGGAGGGAGGAGAGACACTGCAGGAAACTATTACATAGCTCTGGAGAGTTTCCAAGCACCAGCCAAATACTTATTGGTCTCTCCCGACTCCCTGACGCTGAGGGTGAAAGGTGAACAGGAAGCAGTCAGGCGAGGAGGAAGGTGTCCATGGCGAGGGACGCCCGGGGGGATCCCAGGATACAGGGGACATGTGTGATCCCCTCCACACACTGCTGTAAGTGAGACACACCTCCTCTCTCTTTACAACCTAAAAAGGTGATCCACTGCTAATGCAGAATGGTGCTGCACTCAGCCTTTTTGCTGTCCTAGGCCTGCCATGCAATAGCACCATAACTTGTTGCTTCCGTCATCTCCCGCTCAATTCTTGGTCTCTTAAACTTCCCCGGGAGCCGGAGCTAAGCAGTGTGTGCAGCGGAGCCGTAACCCTAACAATATAGGGCTCTATCTGGTCCTACATTGTCCTATGACTCCTATGCTGCTCCGGTCCTGAGCGGGAAACCCCTGCCTGACCCTGGTCAGCTGTAGGTCCTGCTGCCGGGTCCTCGCGCTGCGTTCCCCCTGCGCGTGCGATCATCTCTGCTGCCGGGTCCTCGCGCTGCGTTCCCCCTGCGCGTGCGATCAGCTGCAAGAGTTTGTCTGAACTGCGCATGACGGCTTCAGACAAACTCTTGTCTTTTATAATATAGGATATGGCAGATTCATTTCTCACATTCAGCTCCACGAATTCTTCTCTAGCAAAGCATAATTCTATCATTTTGTGCAATTCATCTGTCTTATTCCAATGTATTTATAGCTAGGTAATATCAACTAGCATAAACACATGCAACGTAGCCTTTATCTATTTCCTTATTTGTTCCTGATCGATGTATGTGAAGTCTGGAATGCTTTCTACATGAAAAGAAGAGACCTGTGAGGTTACTAAAGCTCTGGACATGTGAAGAAGATGCCTGTGAGGTTTGGAAAGTTCTGTACATGTGAAGAAGAGACCTGTGAGGTTACTAAAGCTCTGGACATGTGAAGAAGAGACCTGTGAGGTTACTAAAGCTCTGGACATGTGAAGAAGAGACCAGTGAGGTTACTAAAGCTCTGTACATGTGAAGAAGAGACCTGTGAGGTTACTAAAGCTCTGGCCATGTGAAGAAGAGACCTGTGAGGTTACTAAAGCTCTGGCCATGTGAAGAAGAGACCTGTGAGGTTAGGGAAGCTCTGTACATGTGAAGAGACCTGTGAGGTTACTAAAGCTCTGTACATGTGAAGAAGAGACCTGTGAGGTTACTAAAGCTCTGTACATGTGAAGAAGAGACCTGTGAGGTTACTTAAGCTCTGTACATGTGAAGAAAAGACCTGTGAGGTTACTAAAGCTCTGTACATGTGAAGAAGAGACCTGTGAAGTTTGGGAAAGCTCTGTACATATGAAGAGACCTGTGAGATTAGGGAAGCTCTGTACATGTAAAGAAGAGACCTGTGAGGTTAGGGAAGCTCTGTACATGTAAAGAAGAGACCTGTGAGGTTAGGGAAGCTCTGTACATGTAAAGAAGAGACCTGTGAGATTAGGAAAGCTCTGTACATGTGAAGAAGAGACCTGTGAGGTTACTAAAGCTCTGTACATGTGAAGAAGAGACATGTGAGGTTACTAAAGCTCTGTACATGTGAAGAAGAGACCTGTGAGGTTACTAAAGCTCTGTACATGTGAAGAAGAGACCTGTGAGGTTACTAAAGCTCTGTACATGTGAAGAAGAGACCTGTGAGGTTACTAAAGCTCTGTACATGTGAAGAAGAGACCTGTGAGGTTAGTAAAGCTCTGTACATGTGAAGAAGAGACCTGTGAGGTTAGTAAAGCTCTGTACATGTGAAGTAGAGACCTGTGAGGTTAATAAAGCTCTGTACATGTGAAGAAGAGACCTGTGAGGTTTGGAAAGCTCTGTACATGTGAAGAAGAGACCTGTGAGGTTACTAAAGCTCTGTACATGTGAAGAGACCTATGAAGAGACCAGTGAGGTTACTAAAGCTCTGGCCATGTGAAGAAGAGACCTGTGAGGTTACTAAAGCTCTGGCCATGTGAAGAAGAGACCTGTGAGGTTACTAAAGCTCTGTACATGTGAAGAAGAGACCTGTGAGGTTACTAAAGCTCTGTACATGTGAAGAAGAGACCTGTGAGGTTACGAAAGCTCTGTACATGTGAAGAGAACTGTGAGGTAAGTAAAGCTCTGTACATGTGAAGAAGAGACCTGTGAGTTAACTAAAGCTCTGTACATGTGAAGAGAACTGTGAGGTTACTAAAGCTCTGTACATGTGAAGAGAACTGTGAGGTAAGTAAAGCTCTGTACATGTGAAGAAGAGAACTAGGAGGTTACTAAAGCTCTGTACATGTGAAGAAGAGAACTAGGAGGTTACTAAAGCTCTGTACATGGGAAGAGAGTCCTGTGAGGTTAGTAAAGCTCTGTACATGTGAAGAAACCTGTGAGGGTTAGGAAGCTCTGTACATGTGAAGAAGAAACCTGTGAGGTTCGGAAAGTTTTGTACATGTGAAGAAGAGACGTGAGGTTTGGAAAGCTCTGCACATGTAAAGACGAGATGTGTGAGGCATTTGTGATTTGGAAAGCTCTGTACATGTCAAGAAGAGACCTGTGAGGTTACTAAAGCTCTGTACATGTAAAGAAGAGACCTGTGAGGTTTGGAAAGCTTTGTACATGTGAAGAGAGTCCTGTGAGGGTTGGAAAGCTCTGTACATGTGAAGAAGAGACCTGCAGGTTACTAAAGCTCTATACATATGAAGAAGAGACCTGTGAGGTTAGGAAAGCTCTGTACATGTCAAGAAGATATCAGTCAGCTTTGGGAAGCTCTGCACATGTAAAGATGAGACCTGTGGGGTTTGGAAAGCTCTGCACATGTGAAGAGGAGACCTGTGAGGTAAGGGCAGCTCTGTACATGTGAAGAAGAGACCTGATAGTTTTGGGAAGCTCTGTACATGTGAGGAAGAGACCTGTGAGGTAAGGGAAGCTCTGTTCATGTGAAGAAGAGACCTGTGAGGTAAGGGAAGCCCTGTACATGTGAAGAAGAGACATGCGAGTTTTGGAAAGCTCTGTACATGTGAAGAGGAGACCTGTGAAGTTAGGGAAGCTCTGTACATGTGAAGAAGAGACCTATGCGGTTTGGAAAGTTCTTGACATGTGAAGAGACCTGTGAGGTTTGGGAAGATTTGTACATGTAAAGAAGAGACGTGAGGTTTGGAAAGCTCTGCACATGTAAAGACGAGATGTGTGAAGCATTTGTGATTTGGAAAGCTCTGTACATGTCAAGAAGAGACCTGTGAGGTTACTAAAGCTCTGTACATGTAAAGAAGAGACCTGTGAGGTTAGAAAAGCTTTGTACATGTGAAGAAAAGACCTGTGAGGTTACTAAAGCTTTGTACCTATGAAGAAGAGATCTGTGAAGTTAGGGAAGCTCTGTACATGTGAAGAAGAGACCTATGCGGTTTGGAAAGTTCTTGACATGTGAAGAAGAGACCTGTGCGGTTTGGGAAGATTTGTACATGTAAAGAGAGTCCTGTGAGGTTAGGAAGCTCTGTACATGTGAAGAAGAGACCTGTGAGGTTTGGAAAGTTCTGTACATGTGAAGAAGAGACCTGTGAGGTTTGGAAAGTTATGTACATGTCAAGAAGAAATCAGTCAGCTTTGGGAAGCTCTGCACATGTAAAGATGAAACCTGTGGGGTTTGGAAAGCTCTGTACATGTGAAGAGGTGACCTGTGAGGTAGGGGCAGCTATGTACATGTGAAGAAGAGACCTGTGAGTTTTGGGAAGCTCTGTACATGTGAAGAAGAGACATGTGAGTTTTGGGAAGCTCTGTACACATGTAAAGAAGAGACCTGTGAGGTTAGGGAAAGCTCTGTATATGTGAAGAAGAGACATGTGAGTTTTGGAAAGCTCTGTACATGTGAAGAGGAGACCTGTGAGGTAAGGGAAGCTCTTTACATGTAAAGAATAGACCTGTGAGGTTCGGAAGCACTGTACATGTGAAGAAGAGATCTGTGAGGTTAGAAAAGCTTCGTACATGTGAAGAAGAGACCTGTGAGGTTAGAAAAGCTCTGTACATTTGAAGAAGAGACCTATGAGGTTTGGAAAGCTCTGTACATGTGAAGACGAGACCTGTGAGGTTAGGGAAGTTCTGTACATGTGAAGACGAGACCTGTAAGGTTAGTAAAGCTCTGTACATATGAAGAAGAGACCTGTGAGGTTTGGAAAGTCTGTACATGTCAAGAAGAAATCAGTCAGCTTTGGAAAGCTCTGCACATGTAAAGATGAGATGTGTATGAGGCATTTGTGATTTGGAAAGTTCTGTACATGTGAAGAAGAGATCTGTGAGGTTTGGGAAACTTTGTACATGTGAAGAAGAAACCTGTGAGGTAAAGGAAGCTCTGTACATGTGAAGAAGAGACCTGTGAGGTTAGTAAAGCTCTGTACATGTGAAGAAGAGACCTGTGAGGTTTGGGAAGCTCTGTACATGTGAAGAAGAGACATGTGAGGTTAGTAAAGCTCTGTACATATGAAGAAGAGACCTGTGAGATTAGGGAAGCTCTGTACATGTGAAGAAGAGATCTGTGAGGTTTGGAAAGTTCAGTACATGTCAAGAAGAAATCAGTCAGCTTTGGGAAACTCTGTACATGTGAAATATGAGACCTGTGAGGAAAGGGAAGCTCTGTACATGTGAAGAAGAGAGCTGTGAGATTATGGAAGCTCTGTACATGTGAAGAAGAGACCTGTGAGATTATGGAAGCTCTGTACATGTGAAGAAGAGACCTGTGAGGTTTGCAAAGATTTGTACATGTGAAGAGTAGACCTGTGAGGTAAGGGAAGCTCTGTACATGTGAAGAAGAGACCTGTGAGTTTTGGGAAGCTCTGTACATGTGAAGAAGAGACCTTTGGGGTTTGGAAAGCTCTGTTCATGTGGAGAAGAGACCTGTGAGATTAGGGAAGCTCTGTACATGTGAAGAAGAGACATGTGAGGTTACTAAAGCTCTGTACAAGTGAAGAAGACACCTGTGAGGTTACTAAAGCTTTGTACATGTGAAGAAGAGACCTGTAAGGTTACTAAAGCTTTGTACATATGAAGAAGAGACCTGTGAAGCTAGGGAAGCTCTGTACATGTGAAGAAGAGACCTATGAGGTTTGGAAAGTGCTGTACATGTGAAAAAGAGATCTGTGAGGTTAGGGAAGCTCTGTACTTGTGAAGAAGAGACATGTGAGGTTACTAAAGCTCTGTACAAGTAAAGAAGAGACCTGTGAGGTTACTAAAGCTTTGTACATATGAAGAAGAGACCTGTGACGTTAGGGAAGCTCTATACATGTGAAGAAGAGACCTATGAGGTTTGGAAAGTTCTGTACATGTGAAGAAGAGACCTGTGAGATTAGGGAAGCTCTGTACATGTGAAGAAGAGACCTGTGAGGTTACTAAAGCTTTGTACATATGAAGAAGAGACCTGTGAAGCTAGGGAAGCTCTGTACATGTGAAGAAGAGACCTAAGAGGTTTGGAAAGTTCTGTACATGTGAAGAAGAGATCTGTGAGGTTAGGGAAGCTCTGTACATGTGAAGAAGAGACATGTGAGGTTACTAAAGCTCTGTACAAGTAAAGAAGAGACCTGTGAGGTTACTAAAGCTTTGTACATATGAAGAAGAGACCTGTGAGGTTAGTAAAGCTCTGTGCATATGAAGAAGAGACATGTGGGGTTTGGAAAGCTTTGTACGTGTGAAGAGAGTCCTGCGAGGTAAGGAAAGCTCTGTACATGTGAAGAAGAGATCTGTGAGGTTTGGAAAGTTCTGTACATGTCAAGAAGAAACCAGTCAGCTTTGGAAAGCTCTGCACATGTGAAGAAGAGACCTGAGAGAATAGTAAAGCTCTGAACATGTGAATAAGAAACCTGTGAGGTTAATAAAGCTCTGTATATGTGAAGAGGAGACCTGTGAGATTAGTAAAGCTCTATGCATGTGAAGAGGAGACCTGGGAGTTTTCGGAAGCTCTGTACATGTGAAGAAGAGACCTGTGAGGTTAATAAAGCTCTGTATATGTGAAGAGGAGACCTGTGAGATTAGTAAAGCTCTGTGCATGTGAAGAGGAGACCTGGGAGTTTTGGGAAGCTCTGTACATGTGAAGAAGAGGCCTGGGAGTTTTGGGAAGCTCTGTACAAGTGAAGAAGAGACCTGTGAGGATTGGAAAGCTTTGTACATGTGAAGAGACATGTGAGGGTTAGGAAGCTATGTACATGTGAAGAAGAGATCTATGAGGTTAGTAAAGCTCTGTACATGTAAAGAAGAGACCTATGAGGTTTGGAAAGTTCTCTACATGTAAAGAAGAGACCTGTGAGGTTAGTAAAGCATTGCGCATATGAAGAAGAGACCTGTGAGATTAGGGAAGCTCTGTACATGTGAAGAAGAGACCTGTGAGGTTTGGAAAGATTTGTATATGTGAAGAGACATGTGAGGGTTAGGAAGCTCTGTACATGTGAAGAAGAGATCTGTGTGGTTTGGAAAGTTCTGTATATGTGAAGAAGAAAAATCTGTGAGGTTCGGAAAGTTCTGTACATGTCAAGAAGAAATCAGTCAGCTTTGGGAAACTCTGTACATGTGAAGAAGAGACCTGTGAGGTTTGGGAAGCTCTGAACATGTAAAGCAGAGACCTGTGGGGTTTGGAAAGCTCTGTACATGTAAAGAGGAGACCTGTGAGGTAAGGGAAGCTCTGTACATGTGAAGAAGAGACGTGAGTTTTGGGAAGCTCTGTACATGTGAAGAAGAGACCTGTGAGGTAAGGGAAGCTCTGTACATGTAAAGAAGAGACGTGAGTTTTGGGAAGCTCTGTACATGTGAAGAAGAGACCTGTGAGGTTAGGAAAGCTTTGTACATGTGAAGAAGAGACGTGAGTTTTCGAAAGCTCTGTACATGTGAAGAGGAGACCTGTGAGGTAAGGAAAGCTCTGTACATGTGAAGAAGAGACCTGTGAGGTTACTAAAGCTCTGTACATGTGAAGAAGAGACATGTGAGGTTACTAAAGCTCTGTACATGTGAAGAAGAGACCTGTGAAGTTTGGGAAAGCTCTGTACATATGAAGAGACCTGTGAGATTAGGGAAGCTCTGTACATGTAAAGAAGAGACCTGTGAGATTAGGGAAGCTCTGTACATGTAAAGAAGAGACCTGTGAGATTAGGAAAGCTCTGTACATGTGAAGAGGAGACCTGTGAGGTAAGGAAAGCTCTGTACATGTGAAGAAGAGACATGTGAGGTTACTAAAGCTCTGTACATGTGAAGAAGAGACATGTGAGGTTACTAAAGCTCTGTACATGTGAAGAAGAGACCTGTGAAGTTTGGGAAAGCTCTGTACATATGAAGAGACCTGTGAGATTAGGGAAGCTCTGTACATGTAAAGAAGAGACCTGTGAGGTTAGGGAAGCTCTGTACATGTGAAGAACAGACCCGTGAGGTTAGGGAAGCTCTGTACATGTGAAGAAGAGACCTATGAGGTTTGGAAAGTTCTGTACATGTGAAGAAGAGACCTGTGAGGTTAGCAAAGCTCTGTACATATGAAGAAGAGACCTGTGGGGTTTGGAAAGCTTTGTACGTGTGAAGAGAGTCCTGTGAGGTTAGTAAAGCTCTGTACATGTGAAGAGACCTGTGAGGGTTAGGAAGCTCTGTACATGTGAAGAGGAGATCTGTGAGGTTTGGAAAGTTCTGTACATGTCAAGAAGAAATCAGTCAGTTTTGGGAAGCTCTGTACATGTGAAGAGGAGACCTGTGAGGTTAGTAAAGCTCTGTACATGTGAAGAGGAGACCTGTGAGGTTAGTAAAGCTCTGTGCATGTGAAGAAGAGACTTGTGAGGTTTGGGAAGCTCTGTACATGTGAAGAAGAGACCTGTGAGGTTTGGAATGTTCTGTACATGTGAAGAAGAGATCTGTGAGGTTACTAAAGACATGTGGGGTTTGGAAAGCTTTGTACGTGTGAAGAGAGTCCTGTGAGGTAAGGAAAGCTCTGTACATGTGAAGAAGAGATCTGTGAGGTTTGGAAAGTTCTGTACATGTGAAGAAGAGATCTGTGAGGTTACTAAAGATCTGTACATATGAAGAAGAGACCTGTGAGGTTTGGAAAGTTCTGTACATGTGAAGAGGAAACATGTGAGGTTTGGAAAGTTCTGTACATGTCAAGAAGAAATCAGTAAGCTTTGGGAAACTCTGCGCATATGAAGAAGAGACCTGTGAGGTAAGGGAAGCTCTGTACATGTGATAGAAGAGACCTGTGAGGCTTGGAACGATTTGTACATGTAAAGAGAGTCCTGTGAGGTTAGGGAAGCTCTGTACATGTGAAGAAGAGACCTGTGAGGTTTGGAAAGATTTGTACATGTAAAGAGAGTTCTGTGAGGTTAGGAAAGCTCTGTACATGTGAAGAAGAGACCTGTGAGGTAAGGGAAGCTCTGGACATGTGAAGAAGAGAACTGTAAGGTTTGGAAAGATTTGTACATGTCAAGAGTCCTGTGAGATTAGTAAAGCTCTGTACATGTAAAGAAGAGACCTGTGAGGTTTGGAAAATTCTGTACATGTGAAGCAGAGACCTGTGGGGTTTGGAAAGCTCTGTACATGTGAAGAAGAGACCTGTGAGTTTTGGGAAACTTTGTACATGTGAAGAAGAGACCTGTGAGGTAAGGGAAGCTCTGTACATGTGAAGAAGAGACCTGTGACGTTATTAAAGCTCTGTACATGTGAAGAAGAGACCTGTGAGGTTACTAAAGCTCTGTACATGTGAAGAAGAGACCTGTGAGGTTACTAAAGCTCTGTACATGTGAAGAAGAGACCTGTGAGGTTATTAAAGCTCTGTACATGTGAAGAAGAGACCTGTGAGGTTACTAAAGCTTTGTACATGTGAAGAAGAGACCTGTGAGGTTAGGAAAGCTCTGTACATGTGAAGAAGAGACCTGTGAGATTAGTAAAGCTCTGTACATGTGAAGAGACATGAGAGGGTTAGGAAGCTCTGTACATGTGAAGAAGAGATCTGTGAGGTTTGGAAAGTTCTGTATATGTGAAGCAGAGACCTGTGGGGTTTGGAAAGCTCTGTACATGTGAAGAAGAGACGTGTGAGTTTTGGGAAACTTTGTACATGTGAAGAAGAGACCTGTGAGGTTACTAAAGCTCTGTACATATGAAGAAGAGACCTGTGAGGTTACTAAAGCTCTGTACATGTGAAGAAGAGACCTGTGAGGTTATTAAAGCTCTGTACATGTGAAGAAGAGACATGTGAGATTAGTAAAGCTCTGTACATGTGAAGAAGAGACCTGTGAGGTTAGGAAAGCTCTGTACATGTGAAGGAGAGAACTGTGAGGTAAGTAAAGCTCTGTACATGTGAAGAAGAGACCTTTGAGATTAGTAAAGCTCTGTACATGTGAAGAAGAGACCTTTGAGGTTAGTAAAGCTCTGTACATGTGAAGAAGAGACCTTTGAGGTTAGTAAAGCTCTGTACATGTGAAGAAGAGACCTTTGAGGTTAGTAAAGCTCTGTACATGTGAAGAATAAACCAGTCAGTTTGGGAAGCTCTGTACATATGAAGAAGAGACGTGAGGTTTGTAAAGCTCTGCACATGTAAAGATGAGATGTGTATGAGGCATTTGTGATTTGGAAAGCTCTTTACATGTGAAGAAGAGACCTGTGAGATTAGGAAAGATCTGTATATCTGAAGAAGAGACGTGTGTGGTTAGGAAAGCTCTTTACATGTGAAGAAGAGACCTGTGATATTAGGAAAGCTCTGTATATCTGAAGAAGAGACCTGTGATATTAGGAAAGCTCTGTATATCTGAAGAAGAGACGTGTGAGATTAGGAAAGCTCTTTACATGTGAAGAAGAGACGTGTGAGATTAGGAAAGCTCTTTACATGTGAAGAAGTGATGTGTGTGAGACATTTGTGATTTGGAAAGCTCTGTACAAACTAAAAAAACAACGCTAGGTGAAACCTGTTTGCTTATACAGAAGAGAAGAGTGCTTTAGAATCATTGCACAGTAGTTTGTTTGGTACTTGAATGCATAAAGAAGAGAACAGTAACATGTTGGCAGCGGATCTGTGCATCTCACCTTGCCATCAAATTTGGAGTACTCATTGAAGGGGTTGTTCAGCTGCAGAGGGCATTGCTCCAAGCGCACTGACAAAATAGACTGCTTGCCGTGGTTCGCTGCCTTCTCTCTGAAGTTTTTCTTCTCAAAAAATGTACTCAATTCCTCGGCTGTGGAGAACAAAACAACATCAGTATGATCCTGTACCCATCGGCCCTGTTTGCTGTCTCTGGGGTATCAAGTGTCTACACATGCCATGAACTTAGTATGTGATTTATCTGCTAAATACCAAAGGACACACAGAGCGGGTGCACACAGTGTACTGAGATACAATGGCGCTAACTGGGCAAGAACTTTGTCATTTATTTCCTAAAGTTATTTATCTATGTATAGTATATATCAGCAATTAAACAGATCTGGGAATGAAAATAGCATTTAAAATGACATCATAGTACCTGCTCTTATTCCTCAGCGCATGGGATTTTTGTACTACTGATGCGCTAACGCCGATGTGTTTAACCCCTGCTAAGGGGGAGGGGTTTAACAGCAGGTAGCAGCAGTCACTCCACCAATCCCTGGCTGTGTTCAGTTCGTCAGTTACTTTTAACAATGGATACCAAGAGAACAATGCAAATTAAATAATAGTAGTATTTGTTTAAAAAATTGCATGATCTTTTCTTTAAAGCCATTGCTCCCCTGCAAAACTATGTACACAAAACTAACCTATACTAAGTTTCAAGAAGCTCAATGAATAGAATATGGTTTGGAGTGGAATAGATCTGCACAAGGACCTATGTGTGAGGAGGGAGGGGCAAGCATTACAATGGAATATAATGTTATTGATTTAGTTACATAAAACTATTTCAATTGTTATTATTAAGCTAATCATTATTTTTCTCCTTCCAATAAAGTACAGCTGAAAAGTTGATCAAATATGAATGATTACTGAGCTAAACTGGAGATAGTTCACCTCCAAATAATTTAATGTTCTATCTATGCAAATCTATTGATATATAATAAAATCATTAAAGTTGAAATATAACTGGAAAAATAATCTGAAAAGTTATTATTCTTAACATGAAAATTATTATTTAAATTGGTCTTACTGATTAGTGATTTAAATCAAATCCATCCTTGTTAGGAACACATTTTTTTTAACCTTTACAATTTAGGCTAGGTCTTCCCTCACACTAACCTAATGAGCGCAAATTGCTTATCGCGTCCCATGCTAATAATAGCGCGCCACTTGTAATTTAGCCAATAGAGATGAAGGCCTCTAGTTATCAAGCTCCGTAATTTGCTTGCATTCGCCGGCCCAATACGCCCGCCTAAGCTTGTCTCACATCGTCGCCGCCGCAGACCTGAATACGCTCGCCAAAGTTATTAAAAAAGCTGTCCAAAAGCCACGCACCAAGTACGGGGCGATGAGCAGCGGACTGTGAGAGTTATCACTCATCCGATCTTGCTGCTCTTCGGCTTTTCTACAGCTTTATTAATACCCCTGTCACTAAGCACTCACACTATACTATATTGTTCTACTCCCTATACCGGCGCCCCCGTAGCCCCCCGCAACTAAATAAAGTTATTAACCCCAAAACCTCCGCTCCTAGACCCCGCCACAACTATAATAAATGTATTAACCCCTAAACCGCCGCTCCCGGACCCCGCCGCCACCTACATTATACCTATTAACCCCTATCCTGCCCCCCCTATACCGCCGCCACCCATAATAAATTTATTAACCCCTATCCTGCGGATCCCGGGCCTCGCCGCAACTAAATAAATTGTTTAACCCCTAAACCGCCGCTCCCGGACCACGCCGCCACCTATATTAAACTTATTAACCCCTAATCTGCCCCCCTACACCGTCGCCACATATATTAAATTAATTAACCCCTATCCTGCCCCCCTATACCGCCGCAACCTATAATAAAATTATTAACCCCTAAACCGAAGTCTAACCCTAACCCTAACACCCCCCTAACTTAAATATTAATTAAATAAATCTAAATAAAATTACTATTATTAACTAAATTATTCCTAGTTAAAACTAAATACTTACCTTTAAAATAAACCCTACTATAGCTACAATCTAACTAATAATTATATTCTAGCTATTTTAGGATTTATTTTTATTTTACAGGCAACTTTGTATTTATTTTAACTAGGTACAATAGTTATTAAATAGTTATTAACTATTTAATAACTACCTAGCTAAAAGAAATAGAAAATTACCTGTAAAATAAATCCTAACCTAAGTTACAATTAAACCTAACACATCACTATCATTAACTAAATTAAATTAATTAACTACAAATACCTACAATTAAATAAACTAACTAAAGTACAAAAAATAAAAAAACTAAGTTAAAAAAAATATATAAAAAACTAAGTTACAAAAAATAAAAAAATATTACAAGATTTTTAAGCTAATTACACCTAATCTAAGCCCCCTAATAAAATAACAAAGCCCCCCAAAATAAAAAAAATGCCCTACTCTATTCTACATTAAAAAGTTAACAGCTCTTTTACCAGCCTTTAAAAGGGCTTTTTGCGGGGCATGCCCCAAAGTAATAAAGTAATCAGCTCTTTTGCCTGTAAAAAAAAAATACAACCCCCCCCCCAACATTAAAACCCACCACCCACATACCCCTACTCTAACCCACCCAAACCCCCCTTAAAAAAACCTAACACTAACCCCCTGAAGATCAACCTACCTTTAGCCGCCTTCAGCCAGCCGGCCACCGATGGAACAGAAGAGGACATCCGAAGCGGCCGAAGTCATCATCCTAGGTGAGCTGAAGAGGTCTTCCATCCGATAGAAGTCTTCATCCATGCGGCGTCTTCAATCTTCATCCATCCGGAGCGGAGCGGAGCCTTCTTCAAACGAGCCGACGCGGAGCCATCCTCTTCCAATGACGCCTACCCGACGAATGGATATTCCTTTAAGTGACGTCATCCAAGATGGCGTCCCTCGAATTCCGATTGGCTGATAGGATTCTATCAGCCAATCGGAATTAAGGTAGGAAAAATCTGATTGGCTGATGCAATCAGCCAATCAGATTCAAGTTCAATCCGATTGGCTGATCCAATCAGCCAATCAGATTGAGCTCGCATTCTATTGGCTTGCGCGATAATCCGATGAGCGTAAAAAGCCGTATTTACAATATCGCAAGCGTGATAACATATTTCCCCATAGAAGTCAAAGGAGCAAACCCAATCACATATTCTCAATCGCGTTAATGAAAATATGAGTATTTCACATTCCAATGTTCTTCACATAGCAAAATATGTTCTATTTATTGATAAATACATATTTCTACATATATCTGATGATATTTTACAATATATATCTATACATATATATATATATATATATATATATAATATATATATATGTATAGAGATAAAAAGATATATATAGGAATATATATTTAAAAATACATATAATGTATTCTGCTATGTGCAGAACAATGGAATGTTAACTATTTACAGTACAATCTGTTAAACATTATTAAATATAAATATTGCATAAATATTATTTTACATGTTTTCATATACTTAACTGCAAAGGGATCCAATGCATTTATATATATATATATATATGTGTGTGTAAGTGTGTGTGTGTGTGTGTATGTACATATGTATTTATGTGGTTATATGTGTATATATGTCTGTAAATACATATTTACACATATAAATACATAAATACATATGTACACAGCATATAAACACATATATATATATATATATACATATATATATACACACACAGATACACACATACATATTTAGACAATGTATACGTATGTATCTTTATGTTAAAGCCCTTTGCAGCTTTTTTTTTTTTTTTTTTTAATAACACCTGAAACCTCATATTTTGAGCCCTTATAACTTTTTTGTGCAATATTTGTTTGTAATAATGTTCATTAGATGGTGTTATTATGAGTGTAACGGTACTTTGTTATGTATTTTTATGTGTTAACAGAGTTCTGAGGACGCAGTAATCATTTTAGCGTAAATCACAATTGTGCTCACTGGGGCAGTGACAAAACCACAAGGATCTGAAATGAATTAGAGGAAAATAAATAAAAATGAAGAATGAAAGTGCTTATTTTTTTCTTTTTACTACTTTTAAACCTTTGCATGGGGAATTAATGTCCCGTTAAATATTTAAATGTGGGTTCTACAGACAAATAACACAGAGTTGCCATCCCTTAAAAAAACAAAATGTATGCTTACCTGATAAAATCATATATTTCATGACGGTGAGAGTCTACAAAATATTCCTCTCCTGACCACAAGGAGGAGGCAAAAACATAAATTATGCTTACCTGATAATTTTCTTTTCTTCTAACGGGAAGAGTCCACAGCTGCATTCATTACTTTTGGGAAATACAGAACCTGCCCACCAGGAGGAGGCAAAGACACCCCAGCCAAAGGCTTAAATACCTCCCCCACTTCCATCATCCCCCAGTCATTCTGCCAAGGGAACAAGGAAAAGTAGGAGAAATATCAGGGTGAAAAAAGGTGCCAGAAGAACAAAAAATTACAGCCGCCTCATAGATAAAAACACGGGCAGGAGCTGTGGACTCTTCCCATCAAAAGAGTCCACAGCTGCATTTATTACTTTTGGGAAAACAATACCCAAACTAGAGGACACTGAATGCAAACAACGGGTGGGTACAAAAGGCGGCCCCTTCGAAAGGCACCACAGCCTGAAATTACTCGACACCCTATAAAAATATAGACGACACGGGTGAAAACCCGAAGCCCAGGTAACTGCACATTAGTTACACCGCCAGCAAAGCCGAACTAGAGACCACTCAGTCCCAGAGTCCGTACAGCACAAACAACCTCAGAGGAGTCAGCCCCACGGTTCTCGACTACCATGAAGGTACCCAACCGAAAGACAAGGACCGCTATCTGCCCCCAAAAAGGAGAACAGATTCCCAGGAGAAATCTAAAGGATCATTCCACACGGCTCAACAAACATAGAACAACCCATGGTTGTCTTTCAATAGTAGCGCCGAGGGAGACGAACTCCCTAGAAACACAAGGACCTAATAAAAAAAAGAGATCCATACACAGGGAAACACGTCCCAAAAAGGATTTGAGGGACACCCTCATATCCCTGACCCAGTACCATACCATAAGGTACTTCCCTGTTGCCTCGTATCAGATTGAAACCTGCAGGCTAGGCAAGCAGAGGCACAGAAAAAGGATAACTACCCCAACAGTTAGTAAAGAGCTCTCCAAGAGAACACCAACCTGTCTGAACAGGAACTCTCAATGACCAGTTTCCAGGTAGGAAAGCTGACTCAACCATTGTGAAACCCAAAACACCAAAAAGGCGTTTAAAGGCTTGCTAGCACCTATTCAAAGTGCAAATAGCTGTAGCTGATTTAAAACTGCAAACCTTCCAAAGACTCAACAACAGCCCTCCGAATACCGGGCTCCAGGAAGCGTCCCCTTCCAGCACCAGATGCCAGTAAAAAAGAAGAGGACCGACTCTTGAAGAAAACGGTCAACACTGCATAAATTAACCGATCCCCGACCTTCCCTCCAGGGTGCAAGTCCCAGATCAAGGCTAGTCAAAGCCCGAAGACAAAAGACCCAGACCTCTGGAAGAGAAAAGGATGGGTCAACGAGGAACAAAGCCCCCGAGTAGACCTCTGACCAGTACTAAAAACGCCATGCTACCATGTGTCAGGGTAGACATTGTGCTTGGGTACGAGACCCCCTACATTGCTGTCTTCCCCAAAGAGGAACACTTCATAAGGGAAGAGGGCTCTCAGACCACCAGCATCTATATATCAGAATCCAACATTTAGCAGGAGCCCCAACAGGGTTCAAAACCCCCAACCCCCTGCTGCAGGAACGGTGGAACTAATTACTACTCCACAACTCCCTTTCCAGGATTCTGAAAACGCAAGAAGGGAAAAACACTTACAAGGCAAGAAACAAGGACCCACAGGTCACCACAGATACTAAGGTCCCCGCTCTAGAAGAGAAGGGGACTAAAGCAACGGAAACCACCCTACCATAGAGGCGAGACACCTCTGCCATATTGCCAACCCAGTTGAAGACACCTGGAGTCTACAAGGAACATCAGATGCGCTAGAAGACCAGTAGGGACCCGTCAGAGAGACCTAGAACCTAAGCCACAGACAGATAGGCATCTCCCATAAGAAACAGAGCCCCGCCCCCCTCTGAGAGAGGCACGCGGGACCACAACTCCTAAGGTGAGACCGAACCGTCCACACCCATTCAGGGAGAGACATGGACCTAGGCCAGAGTCTTCAAAAAACGGAATAGATTGAAAGATCTAACTTCCTGAGGAACCCCAAGCTGCCTCCTATGATTAGGAGCACACCCTCTAAAGTCCGTAGACTTGACAATCTAGCAACAGCCTCAAACCCAAGAGTCTGAAAGAATTCCTGAACAGTTTAAAAATTCAGCACTCAGCGCACTTGGATCGCAAAAAAAAAAACACGTGTTACGCACACTGGCAAGGTAGCAACCAACACCCAAAGATGAATGAGAACCCTGGACCTTGCTTGCCATCCCAGAGAGCTAGACGTAAAGCGCCCTCCACGGAGCCCCTAATGGAACATCGAGGATAAATTGTCCAACTACCTGACCCCAGAAGGTCGACCGTCTGTAACCGACCTCAACTCTTCACTGTCAAGCCCCAAGGCTAGATTTGCAACGAGGACGCAGATAACACCCGAACGTCGAAGACCGTGGTCAGACCAAGGGTATAACATGGAAGAGACAACAGCCAGAGATCCTTGTAGCATCGATCTTCCAAAAAAACGCCACTGCAAGAAAATGTTTAATAGGCTAAAGAGTCAGCATCCGGAAGAACATCAAGTGAAGACGCAAATCGTTCACCACTCGGAACACCAGACCACATAGGTCACTCACATCTACCAACTCCAAGGAATAGAAACTATGGTTTTGACTCCCCAGGGACCTAAAAAGAACCATGACGACATCTGCAAAAACAGATCCATATCCCAGGCGGGTAGCCCGAAAAAGCCAACCTTAGATCGGCACTCACAACCTTCCATTCAGAGGGGTTGTATCTAAACAGTAGGCCTCATACTTCGAATAAGATCCGAGCCCGGAGTCCATAGCAATAGGCCAAGTGACATTCAGAATCCAACAGGATTAAATCAGCACCACAAGGGTGACATGAACCCGGGTAACAGTAGAAAGGAGTCCGACCAGTAACTGCCTGGTATAAGGACACTCCAGAACTGCCCAAGGTCCAAGAAAATTTGACCCGAAGGTTCAATAAATGAACTAGAAAACATAATTTGATTATTCAAAAAGTGCCCAACTTCCGAGGAAGTGCCCATGCGACCACAAAATCTCAAGTATCGGTTCCAGAGAAGAACATTCTCAAAAACAAAAATCTAACAGCCATGAGCTTAAGAAAAAACAAATTAAACACATCCATCCGGATCAAAAATAAAAAGGAAGGTAGCACCCATCAGGTGAACACCCAAGGTGAATGAGAACGCCAACGGGACCAGCCGATCAGAGGCCCCATTCACCCAAGTTCAGAACTGGAACCGAAACATAAAGAAAAAATAAAACGGAGACGTTAAGGAGATTGGCACCCATCACAAGGTGCACCGTGGCACACTGCCACTGTCACACAAAAAGGGCGCGCAATCTCGAGAGATTGCATCATTAAGATAAGGCTGTTATGTTCCGTACAAGCTGTGAGCCTAGGTATTGCTACACACCAGCAGATAGAACCACATAACAAACATGATTAAAGTCCCACCCTGTTCAATAACCCCCCTCAGGAGATATTAACCCATGATTGCTTATAAAGATAAAAGGAGTCCCACTAGGACCCTACTTTGTTTTGTTAACATTACATTCACTTATCGAAATAAAATTAAACGATCTTACCAGAATCTACGCCGTGGAACAGGAACACGGTCCTTCAAGTGTGACAGATAGTAGCCTCGCTTCTTACATGGACTTGAGTAAATAAAGGTAGGCAACGAAACTCGTCAACGCTAATTACCAAGGAGCTGTTAATATGAGTCGGGATGGGTTCGCAGAAAAACTCTCCCCGCATCTCCGGACTCTAACTTTCATCCATGCTCTCACTGAGAGGCTGACAGGATTATTTAAAACTACAATCCATTGCGAAGAGCACTACCCTCCATAAGAAACTATCTCGAACTTCTGACACTTCTCTGCCAACCTCCTGTGAGGAAAGGCAAAGAATGACTGGGGGATGAGGGAAGTAGGGGGAGGTATTTAAAGGGGCACTGAACCCAATTTTTTTCTTTTGTGATTCAGATAGAGCATTAAATTTTAAGCAACTTTCTAATTTACTCCTATTATCAAATTTTCTTCATTCTCTTGGTATCTTTATTTAAAATGCAAGAATGTAAGTTTAGATGCCGGCCCATTTTTGGTGAACAACCTGGGTTGTTCTTGCTGATTGGTGGATAAATTCATCCACCAATAAAAAAGTGCTATCCAGAGGTCTGAACCAAAAAAAGCTTAGATTTCTTTTTTCAAATAAAGATAGTAAGAGAACGAAGAAAAAATGATAATGGGAGTAAATTAGAAAGTTGCTTAAAATTGAATGCTCTATCTGAATCACAAAAGAAAAAATGTGGGTTCAGTGTCCCTTTAAGCCTTTGGCTGGGGTGTCTTTGCCTCCTCCTGGTGGCCAGGATCTGTATTTCCCAAAAGTAATGGATGCAGCTGTGGACTCTTCCCGTTTAAGAAGAAACTATGCTGCAACAGTCCAGAGCTTTAAATCCCTCACACTTCCAATGATCCTCAGTAATACATATAGCCAAGTAGTTGAGGAAAAAAGAAAAGCAAGAAATATGAAGTGGGACAAAGAAGTGCAAAACAAGTACTGCTACCACCTGAACAAAAAGAAAGGGCACTGCTTGTGGACTCTCACTATCATAAAAGAAATTAATTAACAATTGAAGCGTAAATGTTGTTTTTCGTTCATCAGATGGTGAGTGTCCATGAGACATCAATACTGATCCTGGCCTTCCTCCAATTATGGCGTTGCTTTAGGCAATTATTCCCCCGAAGGGGAAGCCGTGATTGGAGGATGCCAGAATCGTCATTTCTGATGTAGGAAGAGGCTTGCGACGGGCTGGAGAAGCACTGTAGCGGCTTTCAAGAAGAAAAGGTAAGTATTTTAACAAAATCAGTGAAATGTAAAGTTTGATGAATGAAAGTGCCCCTGTTTATAATAGGATTTTTAAAAACTGGGCACTCATTCCGCAAACTTTACATTCACTTTAAAGTGCTTAAAGGAGCAATGCTCTAATGTGACAGAAGGTTTTATAATTGCAATATTGGTTGCATATAACTGTGTGTTTATACCCTGTAAATGGATTAAACAATAAAGTCAGTACCGCAGCAGAAACAGCTGTCTGTGAAAAGGTTATATGCCACTGCTTCTGTAATATCTCTGTGTATAATGTTGTTAACCAACTTGAATCCTAAACTACATAAAGTACAAGACAAAGCTAAATATCTTAATTGTATATAAACTATATATCTAATCCAAGCTATGTCTCAGGAGCTAGACTATATTACAATTTAACAGTAGTATTACATTTGTTAAATATGTTACAACAGTATTGGCATCACTGCAACCAATATTCTGTGAAGCTTCTTCTAGAAAGGGCACCAATAACTCTTCCTGTAAAGTCTGACAAGGTTGGAGAATATGTTTGCAATGATCTAGGACCGCTCCTGCAACCAGCGTGCCGAGATACTTGATAGTCTTAGGTTTGTAATTGTGCTCTGCCTTCTTCAGACCACAGGTTTTCAGTTGTGCAGCAAGTCCAGAGAATGGAATGGCTATAGTACAGCATTGTTTTTGTGATTTTGGTTTATGTTTGAGGTTATTGGCCCTAATTAATCAAACTCCAGGCGCACAAGGTCCCTGTCTGAGAACCTTATCAGTCCAGCATCGCAGACAGAGGGCAGCAGAGTTATCATTGCACAAACAATGGCTTGTTTAGCCACGCCCCTGCTCTCACACAACCAAAGACATGAGAGCAGGGCTTGTCAATCATCCTTGTCTTGAACAAGATGAATTAACTTTATTAAGACCGCAGCTACTTAACTGGTGTTTTAGGCCCACGCAGGCTCCGAAGCTATGTCCGCAGCTTCTTAAATGGAGCCCATTGTCTTGTTGAAATGGCTGCACGGAATACAAAGTAACTATTTAAAGGGATATCAAACCCAAAATTTTTCTTTTGTGATTCAGACAGAACAGACCATTTTAAAAAGTCTCCAATTTACTTCTATTATCAAATTTGCTTTGTTCCCATGATATTCTGTGTAGAAGAGATACCTAGGTAGGCATCTGGAGCACTAAGTGACAGTAAATAGTACTGCCATTTTGTGCTCTAGCTAATAGATAACATTTAGTGCTCCAGAAATGGGCCAGCTCCTAAGCTTATGTCGCTGCTTTTCAACAAAAGATACAAAGAGAACGAAGAAAATTGATAATAGAAGTAAATTAGAAAGTTGTTTAAAATCGTATGCTCTATCTGAATCATGAAATAAAAATGTTGGGTTTTATATCCCTTTAGCTGGTTTTAAAGTCATTGCTATATTCCACACAGCCATTGTTTGTACATTTCTTTTGTCCCTAACTTCTCTTATCGGAAAAGATTAAATAATGGAAATTTAAGTTTTAATACGGCAGCACCAATATCTTTAAAGAAAACCAGGGCTATTGGAAAACCCCCAGTTTATAGAATTAAAGTACAGGAAAAATAGACAAAATCAATATTTAAAGTATACTGTTGTTTTAATACACGCAGTTAATTTGTTCAACGCAACCTTAAAACATTTAGGGCCAGATTACAAGTGAAGCGCTAAATATCGATTTCTATAAAGCGGTATTTGCACTCCACTTTGTAATACCAGCACACGCTAATGTGCCCTGCTATTACAAGTTTGGTGCAATGTGAACGCGACCTTGCATTCGCATGGCACGGAAGCATTGTGCTCACAAAAGCGCACTTCCATAGCCTCCAATGGAGTGATTGGCAGCATTTATAAATATATGTATTGTATATGATTGTATACATATATATTTATGTGTTAATATGCTTATATACATATATATTTACTGTATGTGTTAATATGTGTATATACATATATATTTATGTGTTACTATGTGTATATACATATATATTTATGTGTTACTATGTGTATATACATATATATCTATGTGTTAATATGTGTATATACATATATATTTATGTGTTACTATGTGTATATACATATATATTTATGTGTTACTATGTGTATATACATATATATTTATGTGTTACTATGTGTATATACATATATATCTATGTGTTAATATGTGTATATACATATATATATTTATGTGTTAATATGCTTATATACATATATATTTACTGTATGTGTTAATGTGTATATACATATATATTTATGTGTTAATATGTGTATATACAGATATATATTTATGTGTTAATATGTGTATATACATATATATTTATGTGTTACTATGTGTATATACATATATATTTATGTGTTACTATGTGTATATACATATATATTTATGTGTTACTATGTGTATATACATATATATTTATGTGTTACTATGTGTATATACATATATATTAATGTGTTACTATGTGTATATACATATATATTTATGTGTTACTATGTGTATATACATATATATTTATGTGTTACTATGTGTATATACATATATATTTATGTGTTAATATGTGTATATACAGATATATATTTATGTGTTAATATGTGTCTATACAGATATATATTTATGTGTTACTATGTGTATATACATATATATATTTATGTGATAATATGTGCATATAAATATATATTTATGTGTTAATATGTGTATATACATATATATTTATGTGATAATATGTGTATATAAATATATATTTATGTGTTAATATGTGTATATACATATATATTTATGTGTTAATATGTGTATATACAGATATATATTTATGTGTTAATATGTGTATATACATATATATTTATGTGTTAATATGTGTACATACATATATATTTATGTGTTACTATGTGTATATACATATATATTTATGTGTTACTATGTGTATATACATATATATTTATGTGTTACTATGTGTATATACATATATATTTATGTGTTACTATGTGTATATACATATATATTTATGTGTTACTATGTGTATATACATATATATTTATGTGTTACTATGTGTATATACATATATATTTATGTGTTACTATGTGTATATACATATATATTTATGTGTTAATATGTGTATATACATATATATTTATGTGTTACTATGTGTATATACATATATATTTATGTGTTACTATGTGTATATACATATATATTTATGTGTTACTATGTGTATATACATATATATTTATGTGTTACTATGTGTATACATATATATTTATGTGTTAATATGTGTATATACATATATATTTATGTGTTAATATGTGCATATACATATATATTTATGTGTTAATATGTGTATATACATATATATTTATGTGTTAATATGTGCATATACATATATATTTATGTGTTAATATGTGTATACATATATATTTATGTGTTAATATGTCTATATACATATGTATTTATGTGTTAATATGTGTCTATACATATATATTTATGTGTTAATATGTGTATACATATATATTTATGTGTTAATATGCTTATATACATATATATTTATGTGTTAATATGTGTATATACATATATATTTATGTGTTACTATGTGTATATATATATATATTTATGTGTTAATATGTGTATATACATATATATTTATGTGTTACTATGTGTATATACATATATATTTATGTGTTAATATGTGTATACATATATATTTATGTGTTACTATGTGTATATACATATATATTTATGTGTTAATATGTGTATATACATATATATTTATGTGTTACTGTGTGTATATACCTATATATTTATGTGTTAGCATGTGTATATACATATATATTTATGTGTTAATATGTGTATATACATATATATTTATGTGTTACTATGTGTATATACATATATATTTATGTGTTACTATGTGTATATACATATATATTTATGTGTTACTATGTGTATACATATATATTTATGTGTTAATATGTGTATATACATATATATTTATGTGTTAATATGTGCATATACATATATATTTATGTGTTAATATGTGTATATACATATATATTTATGTGTTAATATGTGCATATACATATATATTTATGTGTTAATATGTGTATACATATATATTTATGTGTTAATATGTCTATATACATATGTATTTATGTGTTAATATGTGTCTATACATATATATTTATGTGTTAATATGTGTATACATATATATTTATGTGTTAATATGCTTATATACATATATATTTATGTGTTAATATGTGTATATACATATATATTTATGTGTTACTATGTGTATATATATATATATTTATGTGTTAATATGTGTATATACATATATATTTATGTGTTACTATGTGTATATACATATATATTTATGTGTTAATATGTGTATACATATATATTTATGTGTTACTATGTGTATATACATATATATTTATGTGTTAATATGTGTATATACATATATATTTATGTGTTACTGTGTGTATATACATATATATTTAGGTGTTACTATGTGTATATACATATATATTTATGTGTTTATATGTGTATATAAATATATATTTATATGTTAATATGTGTATATACATATATATTTATGTGTTAATATGTATATACATATATATTTATGTGTTACTATGTGTATATACATATATATTTATGTGTTAATATGTATATACATATATATTTATGTGTTACTATGTGTATATACATATATATTTATGTGTTAATATGTGTATACATATATATTTATGTAACTATAAAATATCAAGAGAGAACTCAAAGGGTATACATTAATATCCTTTGAAAGAGAGGAAAACACAGCACTCGTGACTTTGGAACAAAATGATTTTAATTTAATTAGCCCTCCGAAAGTAAGAGCAAGCACCAACAAATATACAAACACTTGAACATATCAACCTGTTAAAAAAGGTAAGGACTAAACAGTACCGCTGTCACTAAACATCGTATCTATTATACATAGCAATACAAGATTATATAGTCTATGTTACAGTGTATACAATATTCAATTGACACAATAGACACGTAGCATGTGAAAAGATATACTTAAATAGTCCAGAACAACAGTCCCAGAGTGGAATTAACCACAGTTCCAGCTGCATGTTATGTCAGGTACTCACATAGCACAAAACACAGGCGTTCCGCTTGAGGAAAGGTAACTCTCACAAAGTAGGCTGATCTTGTGACTCGTGACGTCATTCCATGGGATGGACTAGCCTCCGAGTATTGCTCTCCATACACTCTGTGTTATGCATTTGTTGCCATAGGTTAGCAACGCCTACTCCCCTCTGCTGATTGGATCACTGCTCCAACAAATATTATTATTATTGAAACTTTCAAAAAGGTGACACATATACACCGCAGACATAAGCGGCAAGGGAAGTCATCAAGCAACAGACGTCTGGGAAAGTCTGACCACAGGCAGCTTACTTCATCTGTCTAGAGGGTCACGTAACAGGAGAACTACCTGCTGTTACATGACCCTCTAAAGTCGAAGTGAACTAGAAATTCAAGATTGTCCTTTGTGTTAAGAAATCAAGAGAGTCCAAGCCTTCCATTGAGTCCTGGAGTAAAGTCCAAAACAAGGGATCAACAAGCAGGACCTGGATACCTGGAGGTCTTCATACAGGGATACAGAGATTGAACCATCTTTACCCACAAAAAGCAGGTACCTTACCTCATATGATTGGGGTACTAGCCGGTAAGCAGGAATAACTTACTTCATGATATCACATAAAGAATAGAGGAATAGAAGAAAACCTTCCTCAACAGCATAAAAACTGTCACACAAATACTATTGAAAAACTATTTTTTTTCCTCAAAAAAGGAATATATTTATATTTCTGGAAGAAAATATACAGCAGAGCGCCTGTATTTCATTATTGATATCTCTTTCTACTGTACATATATATTTATGTGTTAATATATTTACTGTGAACACAAAGTTCCCATAGAGCGCAATGTAAAGGCACTTTTCAGTGACACCCCATTCCCACCAAATGTAAAGCCCCGAAACTGCCTAGTACATTTTTTTAATACAAAAACAATAATGCCCTCTATTTTGAGGGCATTTGGGGCACTTAAAGAAAATTAACCAAAGATCTGATCTCTGGTTAATTTTCTGAGCGCTAATTGCTACCGCGGGCTAACAGCAGCAATAACCAGCCACTTGCAATGGCTGTTTCATTATTGCGTCCCCGCAAACGGGCAAATTTGTCCATTTGCGGGAGCGCGATAATTTAGCGCTCTACTTAATCTAGCCCTTACTTTGTATGCAGATCTATTTGTTTTATTGCTGGTATATATCATACTGATTTATAGGGAAGTAAAGATCATATTTTATACATTATATCACATTTGTGTATCTACCCAGTTATCTTTAGCAAGACCTGGTCAGGAATATTAAAAAAATAACATGATGGAAATTTAAAGGGACAGTAAACACATTGCAATAACAACATTATATCTCCAGTCTTCCAATAGATTAACATAACAGCATAGTCCTAATGTTATTAGAACATATTACCTTGTTTGCGGCAATTGTTTTCCAATAGTCAAAATATACCCACCACTATCCTTACTTGGAGGAGCCAATCAGGAGTCTGGATAAAACAGGGCTTACCACTGTCATTGTGTAAATCTCCATTGTTTGGCTTCAGTGAAAATGATAAGATAACTCATCAGTTAGGGACATATATGTAGCACGGTTAGGCTTGTGAAGCCTGTCATGTGCTCTTTCAGTTTAAAGGACTGGAAAATACACAATGTTCATACTTAAAGGAAAAGGGGGCAAATAAAAAAATTACAGTCTATCGATTGTGTGACGGTACCAACCGGATACCAAGGGTTAACACCAGGGAACAATGTCCTGCATAGGGAATCAGCAATTCACAACCCAGCCAGTTTTCAGGTTTTAAACAGAATGAATTTTATTAAGGCTCATATGCCCAGTATTTATGCAGGTCTGACCCCCCCCAGAAGGGGGGTTGAAAGAATGTTGTACATTAGATGGAGGGAACACGCCCTTTTACATGATACAATAGAATACCTTGCTCAAGCTGATAACAATTTAAACACAGACACACACTTGGCTTTCCTTATCATCTAGGGTTTGCTCTCTGAGGTTGATTAAACAATGGACTGTGTATCAATAACATTAATGACAGTGCACCATAGCTGAGGCTAAAGCTGAACACAGTTAACTCTTTCAGTGCTGACAGAAGGGTCTGTCACATCTACATAGCACAATATACAGCCTATAGACAACCTTTCTCACGTTATAGTCCAGAAGTGGCTAGGTTTGCCACAATGCTCCCCCAGAACCAAGCCGGCATACACAGTCTGATCCCAACGGATCGGCTTGGGGATGTCCGGGGCAACAACTTTCGGCTCAAGTAAGCTACGGGGTGTTCTCCGCCATCTGCTCCAACTTGGCTCAGTACTGCCCCCACCCCAAACATGGAAGCGTCTCTTCCCGGAGGGACTGGGCTTGGGTAGTCACAGGGTTAACATCAGCGGGATCCATGGGAGCATAGGCAGAAACAAGGGGGGCCAAGTCATTTCCAAGGAGAACATCAGCAGGTAAGTCCTTCTTGACCCCCACATTCACAAGTCTAGCGCCCACTCCCCAATCCAAATGTACCCTGGCAACAGGTAGGCGGAACACAGTGCCCCCTGCTACCCTCACAGCCACAGTGTCTCCAGTGTGCTGTTTCTCAGGCACCAAGTTCTCTTGAAGCAAGGTCATGGTAGCACCAGTATCCCGTAGACAACTGACCTCCTTCCCATTCACTTTAACCCGTTGCCGGTTATTCCGGTGGGCAGCTTGCACGGGGTCTGCTTCATGTAGGCTGCCCCAGCATTCTGGCGCCTCTACGTAGCGGGCCACAGGCTGAGGATTATGTGGGATTCCGCCAGCGGGTCTTCTCCAGGACTGTGCTTGATTCGCTGCGTTTAGGGGACACTCTGGTCTTTTGTGCCCTAGTTGCTTACATCCAAAGCACCGAATAGGTTGTGAGTAGCCCCGCGAATTGAACCGGGCTCTCTGAGGGTAGTTCGTGGCCGGAGGCCGTGTGGTATAGCGGTGCGCCGGGGGTTGGTAACTGGCAGCTGCTGGGGTGACTGGGGGTCTGTACTCCACTCTAGCAGTGGGCAATCGGTATACTGCTCCCCCTGCCCCTCGTACTGCCACGGATCCACCAGTGGGTGCTGTATCCGGCACCAAATGGGGAGCTATCAGGGTTAAAGTAGCTCCCGAATCCCGAAGTCCCTGGACCGACATCACCTCATGCAGAATTCCCAGGGGTTCCTCGGCTTGGGTGCTCAACACCTCATGAGCGGCTGGCTCCGTTTGGTAATGGTGAGCAGCCGCCCTTGGGGCCAGGTTCTGTCTGACCTGGTTCCAAGCTTGTCTGCTCCGATTTTGGGTGCACTCACGTGCCATATGTCCCCACTGCTTGCAGGTGTGGCATTGTATATTAGCCCGTCCGTTGTTAGGCTGTAGTCCATGGCGCCTCCTGGCATCAAAATGCTGGTCTGCTAATCTGGCTGCTTCGGTTAAGGTGAGGGGTTTTCGATCTCTCACCCATTCTTGGGCTTCTGGGGACAAGCCGTTAAAGAATTGCTCCAACAGCATCAGTTGTCGCAATTCTTCCATGGTGGTAGCTTGGCTGGCCTGTATCCACCCCTGAGATGCTTGATCCAGCTTGTGGGCCCACTCTGCATGGGAATCTCTTTCTGGCTTGCGCAGGCCTCTAAACTTGCGCCGGTATGCCTCTGAGGTAATGGCATATCTTTCCAAGATCGCTCTCTTCACTTTAGCGTAATCCTTGCTGTCCTCCCTGGGTACAGCGCGATACGCTTCCGCTGCCCTACCGGCTAGCTTGCCTGCTAGCACCGGCACCCATACGGACTGCTCCAAATCATGTAACTCGCACAGTCTCTCAAAATCCTGTAAATACCCATCAATCTCATCCTTCTCCTCACAAAACATTTTAAATGCATGGTATGGGATTTTGGGTCTTACTGGGTTGCTGAGTGCGTCCAAAATGGATTCTGCTCGGGAGGATGCATTCCGCGGACTGTGTGCCATCACGTACTCCTGCACATCTGCCATTACCACGGATAGCATATCCCGTGGTACAGGTTGGGGTAAAAATTCCAGCCTGGTCCTCATTTCCCTCTGGTATAGGGTCTCCTCCATGGCTGCTGGAGGCGTAGCGCTGCGAGCTCTGTCTCCCTCCATCAGCTCAGCAATTAATATAGCCTTGGGTTTGCTGCTGCCTATCTTTCCCCTGGCTTCTAGCAGTTCCTTTTACGTTTGTCTCTTTAGCTTAGAATAATCCATCTCCATTCACTTCGTTCCCTGGTACTCCTTCCATCTTAGTCAGTATTGTAGTAATCCCCCTCTTCCTGAGGTTACTGGCTTGTGTAGTTGCTCTTCTGGGCGATAAGGTTCATTCCGTCGCTTGCCACCAATTGTGACGGTACCAACCGGATACCAAGGGTTAACACCAGGGAACAATGTCCTGCATAGGGAATCAGCAATTCACAACCCAGCCAGTTTTCAGGTTTTAAACAGAATGAATTTTATTAAGGCTCATATGCCCAGTATTTATGCAGGTCTGACCCCCCCCAGAAGGGGGGTTGAAAGAATGTTGTACATTAGATGGAGGGAACACGCCCTTTTACATGATACAATAGAATACCTTGCTCAAGCTGATAACAATTTAAACACAGACACACACTTGGCTTTCCTTATCATCTAGGGTTTGCTCTCTGAGGTTGATTAAACAATGGACTGTGTATCAATAACATTAATGACAGTGCACCATAGCTGAGGCTAAAGCTGAACACAGTTAACTCTTTCAGTGCTGACAGAAGGGTCTGTCACATCTACATAGCACAATATACAGCCTATAGACAACCTTTCTCACGTTATAGTCCAGAAGTGGCTAGGTTTGCCACAGATTGTATTTTGGGTTAGTAACAAAACCAACTTCTGTTCTTTACAATAGAGTTTTGGAAATTGCAAGTTATATAAATCTATAATTATCCATTTTTCTACATCATGAATTCCCCCAAAAAGTGGCAAAATAAATAATGAAATATACTGCAAATTTGGTTTACTATGCATAATACATTGGTCAGTAAACCCCTTGTAAATTTGTATATAAAATATTTAGTGATGTCTAATGATAAAACGTTGCAATACTGTATTATTTTAATTATTCCTTTTACCCCCTTTTCATGTAATTTAGCTCTGAAAATGGAGCAATTTCTAATTCTCAGAACGTGAAATAACCCTTCTTAAGGCTAACCCTGCTACATATATGTCCCTAACTGGCGTTTATCAGATAGCAACTGCAAAACAATGCACTTTATACTAACTTTATAAAAAAGACTACCCTTGTCGTCTGCAGACTAAAGCTTGAATTGGCTGCTCCAAATAAGGCAAAGGGTGTGTGGAGTTTGGCTATTGAAAAAGCACTGCAGTAAAAAGGATGTTAATTTGTTCTAAAAATGTTAAGACTTGGCTGATATTTTATTCTATAGCTTGAGTGCAATCGTGATTTACGCTAGAATTATTACTGCGACTTCAGAGCTCTGGTTAACGGTTTTTCGAAACATAAAACTGTCACAAAACACATCAAAAATATGTTACAAAGTAAAGGTGCACTCATAATAACGCCATGTAATAAAAATAATTAAATAAAAATATTGCACACAAAAGTTATAAGGGCTCAAAGATATGAGATCTTGTGTATTAGAAGAAAAAAGGCAGGCAGAGGGCTTTAATATAGAGATACATACATGTCTACGGATTTATATGTATGTATAGATATATGTCTATATATGTGTACATTTGTATTTATAAGTGTGTAGGTTTTAACTATGTATTTACTGTAAATATTTCACATTCCAATGTTTGGCACATAGCAGAATATGTTCTATGTATTTATAAATAGATATTCCTTGCTATATCTATATCTATCTAGATCTATATGGGTATAGATATATATTGTACCAAAAATACCATCAGATATGTAAAAATATTTATTTATGAATAAACAAAACACATTCTGCTATGTGCAGAACAATGGAACGTGAAATATTAATATTTTCATATCGGGTTAGCGCAAATGAGTAGGGTGTTTTTTTCCACTTTTAATTTCTCCATTGACTTCTATAGGGAAATAAGTGAACACGCATGCAATAGCGTGAGAGCAAAAACTGTTTACTTTCAACTCCCAATGTGAGTGCAACCTGACGAGCGCAAAAAGCTTATTTCTAGCGCAATAAACGCTCAAGCGTAGCATTAATTTGCGCTCCACTCATAATCTAGCCCAAAGTTTACTGTCCCTTTAAATACAAAATATGGGGCTTGCTCATTACCTGAGTGACTTGTGTTCCGATCCTTCCACTGCACATTTTTACACTTGATCTGGTTCTGACGTTCTTTTCTCAGACGCTCCAGTTTCTGAGCTGGAAAACAGAAAAAAAAACAGAATTAGTTTGTCAATGAAAGTTTCCTGTGAGCAGAAATAGCAATTAATCCAAATTTCATGAATATTTCATATGGCGTGTATAGGAAGATAAAGAGAAGGGGGGAGAGAATAGAAGAGGGGGGGAACCAATGAGAAATAACGAAAGCCAGAAGGAAGAAAGGAGAGGAAACGCAGGGCAAGAATTGTAGAACAGAAATGGGGAGATATGTTCAAGATGGGGGGGGGGAAGAGAATGCATAAAAGATTTTAAAACCTGACATCAAGTTCAGAAAATACCAACAAAAACAGGAAAACGTTCTTGATTTATAAATGAAATTAAGAGACATAAAACATTAATACAGACCATAAAGATAGTATTAACATAGAAGCGACTCATAAAATGTGAAAACTTGTGTGATTAATATGACACTTCGTTATATAAATCATTAATAACGGTCTTAAAGGAATTTTAATGTACAAATGAAGTCCTGCGAATGTTACAGAGTGTGCATAAAATTACGGATATGAATTACATGCCCCCGTTTCAAAAATTAAAGATAAATGAAGTCAGGCTCACAACTATTAAAGTTTTAAATGTAAAATCCTTTATCTGAAAATCAGGAAAAATTATAAAATGTCACAGCTATATAAATTAGCAGCTTTTTTTTTTTTTCTCCTACGGTAGGACGGAACGGTTTATAGGTAATAAAGGAAAGTGATTTGTATCTGCAGCAACACTAGTCAAATGTGTAAAGAAACCAAGAACGAGGAGACGAGAATTTTATTTTATGCTTTTTGTAATTTTGTTTTTGCTTTTAAAAGGTGTCGTGAACTAAAGTTTACTTTTGCTGAATGAATTTATTGAAAACGGTTTAACCCCTTGTATTTCAGTAAGGACAGACTATCTGCCAAATTCAAAAAAATATATGGTTTATTGCAATTTTTTAAAGCACTTTGAGATTGTAATATACAATGTTTAAAGGGGCATTTAACACACACACAAAAATTTCATGACAGAGCAGGCAATTTTAAACAACTTTCTAATTTACTTCTATTATCAATTTTTATCCGTTTTCTTGATATCTTTTGTTGAAAAGCAGGGATGTACATTTCTGGAACACTATATGGAAGCAGTTTTGCAAGAATGTTATGCCATTTACTGCTCCACACACCTACCTATCTCTTCAACAGACAATATCATGGGAACAAAGTACATTTGGTAATAAAAGTAAATTGGAAACTTTTTTTTAAATTGTATGCTCTGTCTGAATCAGAAAAGAAAAATTTGGGGTTTCATATCCTTTTTATTATATGTAGTAAAACAGCTTTGCAATATTTTTTGGCAAATTTTAAAGTTAATCCAATTTTCCTTGCCCTTGTATCATGTGACAGCCATCAGCCAATCACAAAATGCATATACTGTGCGCTCTAGCACATGCTCAGTAGGAACTGAGGCCTCAGGAAATGTGCATATAAGACTAATATGCATGTTTTAATAATGGAAGTATATTGGAAAGCTTTTTTTGAATTGCATGTTTTTAATTGAATCATGAAACTTTAATTTTGACTTTCGTGTCCCTTTAATGCCTTTCCAGGACGATTCCAATCTAGACAATCATGTTTCTCATCTGCAAACAACACCACCATTTTCATATTGGAAAAATATAAGAATCACATTCTAGACTAAAAGCTATTGACACAATTCAACAACATATACTAAAGAAAACGGAGTCCTTGTTGCCAGTTGAAAACCAAAGGTTTATTGTATATGGAACATACAATTTAGTGGTACGCTCCAATAGATGACGCGTTTCGCGCATGCATACATGGCATTTCGTTATTTCCACTTCTCCTGTATCATGTGACAGCTATCAGCCAATCACAAATGCATATATGTAAATTCTGTGAATTCTTGCGCATGCTCAGTAGGAGCTGGTGACTCAAAATGTGTAAATATAAAAAGACTGTGAACATTTTGTTAATGGAAGTAAATTGGAAAGTTGCTTAAAAATGCTACTCTATCTGAATCATGAAAGTTTAATTTTGACTTGACTGTCCCTTTAAGGGACACAAATTACACTGTCCCTTTAAAGGGACATTCTGCGCCAAGATTTTGAAATGAAAATAAATTGATATGCTTTGCATGAATGTGCTTGTTCCACACCAAAAAGGACGAAAACCATAATCTGTAACCTAAAGCGCCACTAAAGTCAAAATGAAAGTTTCATAATTCAGATAAAGAAGCAATTTTAAAACAAAATTCCATTATACTTCCATTTTCAAAACATGCGCAATCTTTTTATATGCACACTTTCTGAGGCTCCAGCTTCTACTGAGCATGGGCAAAAGTACACAGTATATACGTATATGCATTTTGTGATTGGCTGATGGCTGTCACATGATACAGGGGGAGGAAAAATTGGATTAAATTTGAAATTTGCCAGAAAATATTCTACTGTTCATTTCAAATTCAAAATAAGTGCAATGTCACTGTCTTTTTATTGTATATTTATAAGTTATTCAGTTCTACTGTATTTAGTGGCCCTTTAAAGGGACATGAAACACAATTTTTTTCTTTCATGATTTAGAAAGAGCATGCAATTTTAAACAATTTTCCAATTTATTTCTATTATCTAATTTGCTTCAATATCTTCATATCCTTTGTTGAAAAGCATATCTAAATAGGCTTGGTACCTGCTGATTGGTGGCTGCACATAGATGCCTCGTGTGATTGGCTCACCCATGTGCATTGCTATGGTATAGGCAATATGTAGAATTTTGAAAAACATAGATAACAGAATTTGCTTTTCACTTTCTAGAGACTTGTAAGATAAAAACAATTGTTACATAAAAGCAAGACGCAGTTAATGATTCTTTAAAGAGACACTGAACCCAAATTTTTTCTTTTGTGATTCAGATAGAGCATGTAATTATAATAGGGATGCACCGAAATGAAAATTCTGGACCGAAACCGATACCGAAAATTCAGAATGATCCTGGCCGAAAACCGAAACGAAACCGAAATTGTTTTTTTCTTTTTTAACTACAGTGTGTGTGTGTAGCTGAGAGAGCTTGTAGGTGGGAAAGCTCCAACAAATGGACATGGTCACTTGTACAGTAGGGCGGGATCTGCATTGAAACTGGAGCTCTATAAGGGAGAGCGTGGTTATAGCCAGACAACAATACGAGGTGGACATGTGTTTTGTTTTTGGGTGTAGTTATCCGTGCGATGAGCGTGGCTGCACCTGATCGTCTCTCATCGTATCTCCACCTTGTTCCTGGTTCGGGTCTCACACTGACCCGTCAGATTATATGTCCGGAGCCCCAAATGGAGTCTGCCTGTCACCTATCACCAGGACCACTGGACTTAGCGACATCCTTACGTGCAAGGTGGTTATAGAAAGTTACTGTGCTTTTTTGTATACACTGTCTGGTGGGTGCTAATTTGTACCAACTGTGTGCACGCATATTTGCCTCAGGCGAATAGAATGTCTACGCACAAGAGGCTGATGTATGAGCACTGTATATAAGGCTTAAAGATATTCACTGTGTGTGCTTAGGGCTGTGTCTGATAATATCAAGTGTTTATAAACATGTTACTTATCATCCTTTGATATTTGTATTCACTATTCAGAACTTTGGTTTCCTTCTCTGCTGGTTTCAAATATCATCATGTAATGGTACTTATGTGTGTGCTCTGTGTACCATGCCAGTGCTGTGCTGCTCACCTTATGCTAAGGATAGACATGTAACTCAATAGAACAGGGGAGAGATGTACATTTTTAGCCATTTTGGTCCTCTTTGGGCCGAAATTGGAATTGCACATTGTCGGCAGCCCAAATTTTGGTGCATCGCTAGTATTATTCTTTATTTAGTTCTGTGTAACAGAATCAGATTTAACCGTTTTTGTTTTCTTACCAATTATCAAAATAAAGTATAGTCCAAGAAAACTATTATTATATGCAAAACAGTAAGTCAAGTAATGAACTCAAACAGCAGCTCTAGGCTGGCATCAAATTTAAAATATGCTACACAATAATTTTGCCGAAAATAAAAGGCAAAAAAACCGAAAACCGAAATAACAAAAAATGCTATTTTCGACCGAAACTTTCTGCGGCCGAAATTTCGGTGCATCCCTAAATTATAAGCAACTTTCTAATTTACTCCAATTATCAACGTGTCTTTATTCTCTTGGTATCTTTATTTGAAATGCAAGAATGTAAGTTTAGATGCCGGCCCATTTTTGGTGAACAACCTGGGTTGTTCTTGCTGATTGGTGGATAAATTCATCCACCAATAAAAAAGTGCTGTCCAGAGTCCTGAACCCAAAAAAAAGATTAGATGCATTATTTTTCAAATAAAGATAGCAAGAGAACGAAGACAATTTGATAATAGGAGTAAATTAGAAAGTTGCTTAAAATTGCACGCTCTATCTGAATCATGAAAGAAAAAAATTGGGTTCAGTGTCCCTTTAATAATGGCTGGTTCTGCCTATTTTGTTTTCAAACCAAGAAAAAAAAAAAAAAAAGAGAAAAAAAGCAGCTGCCCCATAGAACTGACGTTGATAACTACTGCACCAATAATTTGCACACAAAAAAATCAAAGGAAAAATATTGTGTTAAACAACAGCAAACAGATTACATGTTTTATTGTAAAATGAGCACTTAGAAATTCTCAATGTAGCCACTGCTTACAGCTAAATAAGGGAGCAGACATGCTGAGAACTTAGGTTGCATTATGCCTCTTCTGAGCATGGGCAGAACCTGAATAGTAAACCAGCTCATGTTACTTAAGATTTAAAGGGACTGTCAAGTCAAAAAAAACTTTCATGATTTAAATAGGAAATGTAATTTTAAACAACTCTCCAATTTAGTTTTATCACCAATTTTGCTTTGTTCTCTTAGTATTCTTAGTTGAAAGCTAATTCTAGGAGGTTAATATGCTAATTTCTTAGACCTTGAAGACTGCTTCTAATCTGAATGCATTTTGACCACTAGAGGGCATTAGTTCATGTGTTTCATATAGATAACATTGAGCTCATGGACGTGAAGTTACCCTGGAGTGAGCACTGATTGGCTAAACTGCATGTCTGTCAAAAGAACTGAAATAAGGGGGCAGTCTGCAGAGACTTAGATACAAGGTAATCACAGCAGTAAAAAGTATATTATTATAACTGTGTTGGTTATGCAAAACTGGGGAATGGGTAATAAAGGGATTATCTATCTTTTTAAACAACAAAAATTCTAGTGTTGACTGTCCCTTAAAGGGACAGTCTACACCAGAATTTTTATTGTTTTAAAAGATAGATAATCCCTTTATTACCCATTTCCCAGTTTTGCATAACCAACACAGTTATAATAATACACTTTTAACCTCTGTGATTATCTTGTATCTAAGCCTCTGCAAACTGCCCCTTTTTTCAGTTCTTTTGACAGACTTGCAGTCTAGCCAATCAGTGCCTGCTCCCAGATTACTTCACGTGCACGAGCACAGTGTTATCTATATGAAATATGTGAACTAACACCCTCTAGTGGTGAAAAACTGTTAAAATGCAATCAGAAAGAGGTGGGCTTCAAGGTCTAAGAAATTAGCATATGAACCTCCTAGGTTAAGCTTTCAACTAAGAATACCAAGAGAACAAAGCAAAATTGGTGATAAAAGTACATTGGAAAATTGTTTAAAATTACATGCTCTATCTGAATCATGAAAGTTTATTTTGGCCTAGACTGTCCCTTTAAAGTTGCATTATGTCCTTTTCTGAGCATAGGGAAAATGGACTGCCTGCTTCTTTTGCATTCACTAAACACTAACACCTAGATTACAAGTTTTGCGTTCGTGTTTTAACGCGTTAAAACGGCACCGCAGCCATTACGAGTCTTGTCGGTATAGCTGTACCGCAAGCCTTTTAGCCTGTAATGCAATGTCAGTCCCGCACACGTAAAAATGACGTTTTTTCATGGGACTTCCATAGCGCAGCCATTACAAGTTTTGCGGTGAGGCTAAAAAGCTTGCGTTACACCCTATACAAACAAGATCCGTACCGCCATCTGAGAGCAGTAGTTATGAGTTTTACGCTACAAAACTGTTACATAAAACTCATAACTAAAGTGTTACAAAGTACACTAACACCCATAAACTTCCTATTAACCCCTAAACCGAGGCCCTCCCGCATTGCAAAAACTATATTAAACTTATTAACCCTAATCTGCCACTCCTGACATCGCTGCCACTAATAAAATGTATTATACCCTATTCCCCCCATCCCCGACATCGCTGCCACTATACTAAAGTTATTAAAGGGATACTAAACCCAAATTTTTTCTTTCATGATTCGGGTAGAGCAAGCAATTTTAAGCAACTTTCTAATTTACTCCTATTAATAATTTTTCTTCAATTTATTGGTATCTTTTATTGAAAAGCAGGAATGAAAGCTTAGGAGCCAGCCCGTTTTAGGTTCAGCACCTGGGTAGCGCTTGCTGATTGGAAGCTAAATGTAGCCATCCATCAGCAATGACTATCCAGGGTGCTGAACCAAAGATGGGCTGGCTCCTAAGCTTTCATTCCTCCTTTTTCAAATAAATATACCAAGAGAACAAAGAGACATTTCTAATAGGAGTTAATTAGAAAGTTGCTTAAAATTGCACGCTCTATCTGAATCATGAACGGAAAAAAAATGGGTTTAATATCCCTTTAACCCCTATTCCCCCGCACCCCAACATCACCCACACTATAATAAAGTTATTAACCCCTAAACCGCCGCCCTCCCGCATGGCAAACACTATTTAAATATTATTAACCCCTTATCTGCCGTCCGCCCACATCGCCCCCACTATACTAAAGTTATTATGCCCTACACCGTTGCCACTATAATAAACCTATTAACCCCTAAACAGCAAGTCCCCCACAACGAAATATACTAAATTAAACTATTAACTTAATCCCGGCGGCGTGGAGCGGGTCCATCCTGAAGACATCCGCCGTGGAGCATCCTCTTCATACGGTCGCCGCCGTACACTGAATCTTCAATGCAAGGTACGCAATTCAAAATGGCGTCCCTTGCATTCCTATTGGCTGATTTGATTTTGGAAATTTAAATCAGCCAATAGGATGAGAGCTACTGAAATCCTATTGGCTGTTCAAATCAGCCAAAAGGATAAGAGCTACTGAAATTCTATTGGCTGATTTCAATAGCCAATAGAATTTCAGCAGCTCTCATCCTATTGGCTGATTTGAACATTCAAATTTGAAATTTGAATTTGATTTGAATTTCCAAAATCAAATCAGCCAATAGGAATGCAAGTGGCGCCATTTTGAATCGCATACCTTGCATTGAAGATTCAGTGTACAGCGGCGACAGTATGAAGAGGATTCCTCGGGCCGGATGTCTTCAGGATGGACCCGCTCCGGGCCGCCAGGATGAAGATAGAAGATACCGCCTGGATGAAGATGGAGCCGCCGGGAGGAAGACCCTTCAAGCGGGACTTCAACAACTGTAAGTGTTTAGGGTTTGAGGTATTCGTAAAAGAACTAAATGCCCTTTTCAGGGAAATGCAAAAGAACTAAATGGCCTTTTAAGGGCAATGCCCATACAAATGCCCTTGTCAGGGCAATGGTTAGCTTAGGTTTTTTTTTAGATAGTTTTTTTTTCTTTTGTGGGTTGGGGGGGTGGGGGTTTGTAAGGTTAGTGGGACTTTGTATTTTTTTTCAGGTAAAAGGGTTGTTTAACTTAGGGCAATGCCCTACAAAAGACACCTTTAAGGGCTATTGGTAGTTTATTCTAGATTAGGTTTTTTATTTTGGGGTGTTTTTTTTTTAAATGGGTATTGGAATAGGAATCATTTTTATTATTTTTGATAATTTGTTTGTTATTTTGTGTAATGTTTTTTTTTTCGTTTTGGGGTGGGGGGTTTATTTTTAGATTAGGGCTTGGGCAGCAAAAGAGCTAAATGCCCTTATAAGGGCAATGCCCATACAAATGCCCTTTTCAGGGCAATGGGTAGATTAGGTTTTACTTTATTTTTATTTTGTGGGTTTTGGGTCTGTATACTGTTAGGGGGTGTTTGTTTTGTTTTGTAGCAAAAGAGCTGTTAACTTAAGGGCAATGCCCTACAAAAGGCCCTTTTAAGGGCCCTTGGTAGTTTATTATAGATTAGGCTTTTTTATTTTGGGGTGGGTTTTTTATTTTTTTAAAAGGGTATTAGAATAGGAATCATTTTTATTATTTTGGATAATATCGTTTGCTAATTTTTGTAATGTTAGGTTTTAGTATAAGGCAGGTTAGGTTTTATTTCACAGGTAAGTTTGTATTTATTTTAACTAGGTAGTTAATAAAAAGTTAATAACTATTTACTAACTAGTCTACCTAGTTAAAATAAATACAAAGTTACCTGTGAAATAAAAATAAAACCTAAGCTAGCTACAATATAACTATTAGTTATATTGTAGCTAGCTTAGGTTTTATTTCACAGGTAAGTATGTATTTAGGTATTATTTAGTTAATAATTGTAACTTTAATTTAGCTCTATTTTAATTATGTTAAAGTTAGGGGGTGTTAGGGTTAGAGTAAGGGTTACGTTCGGGTTAGGGTTTAGGTTTAATTTAGATTTTTGCGATGTGGGGGGCTGGCGGTTTAGGGGTTAATAGACTTATTTAGTGGTAGTGATGTTGGAGGCCAGAGGTTTAGGGGTTAATAGCTTTATTTAGTTGCAGCGATGTCAGGGAGCGGAGGAATAGGGTTTAATAGATTTATTATAGTGTGAGCAATGTTGGGGTGCAGGGGAATAGGGGTTAATAGCTTTATTTAGGTGGCGGCGATATCGGGAGCAGCAGATTATGGGTTAATAACATTATTTAAGTGTCGGTGACGTCGGGGCGGCAGATTAGGGGTGTTTAGACGTAGGGTTTATGTTAGGTTTAAACGTTACTTTTTTTCCTACATAGACATCAATGGGGCTGCGTTACGGAGCTTTTCATTCCGCGCTTCAGGTGTTAAGGTTTTTTTTCTGACACCTTCTCCCCATTGATGTCTATGGGGAAAGCGTGCACGAGCACGTCAAAACAGCGCTTGAATTGTGTGCGGTATGGAGCTCAACGCAACCATATCGCACACACAAGGCGGCTGTTTGAAAACTTGTAATGGCTGCGCTATAGGGGGTGAAATAATGCAACTTTTGTTGCATTCGTTAAATGTGTAACCCACTGCTTAGTGATCATATCTAGAGTTTACTAGACACTATTCATATCTGACATTTAGTATGCACAAATGTTTAAAAATAAATTGTAATAAATAAGTAAAACTTGTACTCTCGAATGACAGTTCTCCAATTATTGTGAGTTCTTTGATGTACAAATTTCCCTAAGTATTGTCTATTGGTGACTATTAAACAATGTCAGAAACAGGAATAGATAAGAGTAGCCACTCACTTTCAAGTGCATCAATTATTCAACCCCTTTATGACAAACAACATTTACCTATATAGGATATCACAAGAAAGGCCTGCTTGTCTGTTAAAAAAAAGGTTATCTTTTTAAACATTAACAATTTTGGTGTTGACTGTCCCTTTAAGCATGGAAAACTGGGAAAACCTTTGTCCTTAAGGGGTCCTTAAGGGGTTATAAAGACCCCAGGTACTCATTTTACTAACAACCAATTTAAAAAAATAACTATTATTTTGGCAATTCTTTAAATAGATAATCCCTCCTGTAGAGTCTTGATACGCATTTCGCCTACTGCTTTATCAAAGTGGACTGTTTCTATGTTTCTTCCGCCTGCATAGCTCACCCTTCAAAGCTACAAACCTATATTGTGATTTAGCAGACTGAATCTTTATTAAAAAAATTATTATTATTATTTTATTAGAAAATCAAGAACTAATAATGCATTTAAGGGGCATGGGAGTCAAAATACAAAATAAATGATTTATTAAAGAGTTTTAAAAAAAATTCCATTTCACTTCTGTTTTCAAATTTAGCATGTTCTTTCTGTATAATTTGTTGAAACGTAACTCCTTTCCTGAGGTGGGTTCAGGAGTGCGCATGTGTCGATCTCTTCCAGAGAGCCTCTTTCCTTTGGTCTCCTAAAAAGATCTCTTTTCACAGAGCATACTGAGGTTGGCTCTGAAGCGTGCGCGTGTCTTAAGAACTATTTGTATAACATTTTTAAATACATTGTTGCAAACACTGCTGCTAAAGCTCTAAAGTTCTGTAACAATTCCAGAGTTGGGTCAAACTTCTTTGTTGATTTAGGGTTGCAAGAAGATCATACATATGTATGGTGAAGCTAGTATGTAGACACAATAATTAGGGTAACCCATCCCCATTGGCTGGAGATAATTTGCTTCTATGCAATGTGGGAGGTGCTGAGTAAATAGCAATTCATACCATTGGGTGACTTTTATTGGTTGGATCTTAAACCACACCCCCCACCTGGTCATAACCGGACAAAGGAAACTCCTCAATATGAAGCATCTTTTTATGACATTGATCATTGTTCTGTTAAAATCTTTTACACATTCATATTTCACCAGTCACATTCCTTCTGGAAGAAAATCAGTCATTTTCCTGATTTACTGCTTGGGTGGAAGAGAAACAAATACAGGGTGTCTGAATTGATTAGGCCTGTCTTCAAACTTACCTTAAAAGACCAGTAAATACAATAGATTTGCATAGTCAGCAAATACATGATAAAAAGACAATGCAATAGCACTTAGTGGTAGATTTAACAAATGTCGAGTGGACATGATTCGCTATAGCGAATCATGTCCTCTCGACATCGCTAAATGCTTGTGCAATGCCGCCCCCTGCTCACCGGGGCAGGGGGTGTCAATCATCCCGATACGACCGCTGCTTCTTAACTTCCGTTTCTGGCAGACCAGAAACGATGGGCGTAGAATGCAGCATCCGCTGCTTAATAAATCTACCCCTCAGTCTGAACTTCAAATGAGCAGTAGATTTTCTCTAACAAATTTCAGTTATGTCTATTTCCACTCCCCCTTTACCATGTGACAGCCATCAGCCAATCACAAAGGTATATATGTATATTCTGTGAATTCTTGCACATGCTCGGTAGGAGCTGGTGACTCAAAAAGTGTAAATATAAAAAGATTGACTTGAGTGTCCCTTTAAAAAACCAAAAGACCTTTGCGCTGAAATTAAACAGATCTCTTTAGGCACTATAAAGTATTACATATTAACCCCTTAACAACCTGAATATTTACAATAACCTTGTGTATTGTGCACCTGAAAAAAATATAAGACTGTGCTTTCTGTCATAAAAAGATCTATGTAAAATAGAAAGAAGTTCTTCATATAATCTATATCAATGAAGATTTACATTTATATTTTATATGAAGATTTATTTTTTCTATTTTAGATAGATCTTTTTATGACAGAAAACATATAGTTTTGTGGGTTTTTTCTAGCGCACAATGTCGTCTAACTTAGCAAGCTATTACATATGCTTTTTTTTTATTGCACTTAAAAAATTTCAAGTTGTTAAAGGAACACAAAAGTAATTTTTTATATATGCATTTTATATATATTATATATGTGGTTAAAAGGATATTTGTAACAAAAAAAAACAAAATACTAAGCCTGAGGTTATATTTAAAAAAAAAATATTTCATGATGCAATTTTAAACAACTTTCTAATTTACTTTATCAAATTTCCTTCGTTCTCTTGGTATCTTTTGTTGAACAGCAAGGGCGTAAGCTCAGGAGCGCGCACGTGGCTTGAGCATTACATGGCAGCAGTTTTGCAAGAACACAAGAGGGCAGCACTATTTCCTGCCATTTAGTGCTTCAGACACGTACCTAGGTATCTCTTCATCACAGAATACCATGGGAACTAAGCAATTTGGATAACAGAATTATACTGGAAAGCTGTTTTTTTAAATTGTATGCTCTGCCTGAATCACTAAAGAATTTTTTTGGGTTCCATATCTGTAAAATAGAAATTATTACAATACTCTTTATTCATTGTATTAAAGGGATTTTACTTTTTTATTTCTCTTTTTTTTAACTTCATTTGTGCAGAGTTCCTTATTTTCTGTCACAACCCTACAAGGGGCTGGGGTCTCTACATGAAGACATAAATAGCTTGATGTCACAGACCCTCTTGTGTAACATTAGCTGTCTTAGTGCCAGATTACAAGTGGAGCGCTAAATATTGTTTGCGAGCAAGCAATATTAGCGCTGGTATTACAAGTCAATCGCAATGTGAATGTGAGCTTGCACCAACTTTAGACCCCAAAAACTGCCAAGTGCAGTTGTTTTTAATTTTTTTAAAAAAAGCTACTTTTTTTTTTTAATTAAAAACTATAATGCCCTCTACTTTGAGGGCATCTAATCTCTGGTTAATTTTCGGAGCGCTAATGGCTACCACGAGCTTGTGGTAGCAATAACCAGCCACTTATAATGGCTAGTTAATTATTGCACTCCAGCAAACGTGAAACTTTGCCCGTTTGCGGGAGCACAATCATTTAGCGCTCCACTTGTAATCTAGCCCTTAGTGATTAGTTAAAGGGACACTCAAGTCAAAATTAAACTTTAATGATTCAGATAGAGCAGCAATTTTAAACAACTTTCCAATTTACTTCCATTAACAAAATGTGCACAGTCTTTTTATATTTACACTTTTTGAGTCACCAGCTCCTACTGAGCATGTGCAAGAATTCACATAATAAACGTGTATGCATTTTTGATTGGCTGATGGCTGTCACATGGTACGTGTATGCATTTGTGATTGGCTGAAGGCAGTCACATGGTACAGGGGGAGTGGAAATAGACATAACTTAAAATTGTCATAAAAAAAAAATCTACTACTCATTTGAAATGCAGACTAAGTGCTATTGCATTGTCTTGTTATTTTGCATGTGTTGATTATGCAAATCTACTGTGTTGACTGGTCATTTAATGCAAAAGAAGCAGGAAGCTAGTTTTGACCATGCTCAGAATAGGACAAAATGCAACTTATGTTACCAACATGTCAGCTCTCTTATTTCCCTGGGGGCAGGGGCTACAGTGAGAATTTCTAAGTGCTCATTTTGCAAGAAAACAAGTCAATTGTTTGCTTTTTTTGCACAATTGGTTTCATTGTATGTTTTTAATTTCGCAAATTTGTTTTTAGAACTGCTTCATATCACTCTAACTCTTTTTAAGTGTATAGATTTAATGGACCATTAAATACAGTAGAATTGGATAATCAACAAATGCATAATAAAAAGACAATGCAAAAGCACTTAGCTTAAATTTCAAATGACTAGATTATTTTTTTTGACAAATTTCAGTTTGTTCCATTTTCCTTCCCCCTGCATCACGTGACAGCCATCAGCCAATCGCAAAATGCATATACTTATATATACTGTGATTTCTTACACATGCTCAGTAGGAGCTGGTGCCTCAGAAAGTGTGCATATAAAAAGATTGTGCACAATTTGATAATGGAAGTGAATTGGAATGTTGTTTAAAACTGAATGCTCTATAGGAATCATGAAAGTTTAATTCTGACATTAGGGTCCCATTAATAAGCTTGTTTTGTACCATCTAGCCAAGTCACAGATTCTTTTTTACAGGAGCCAGACAAAAGGTGTTTAAATCAAAATGAATTTGAATAATAACCTAAGAATTAGCAACTAAAAGCAAAGTTAAACGATGTAGGGCTCACTAGACTTGTCAAGACGTAGCCTCTTCTCAAAACACTACTAGGTCTTTTGTTGGTATTTCCTAACAAACGGAATATGTCATTGATTCTGTCTTGACAGACTGACTACTTTAAACAACCAATTTCGATTTCCTCTAGTTTATATCCACTACAATATAGGTCAAGAAATCAGTTTAAAATGTAGGAGGCCAGTAAGAATATTTAGGAGCCAGACATTGGTATTTATATATAGATATTTGCCCCAAGGTAGAACATGCTGTGATCGGAGATCTGCAGAAAGAACAGGACACATGCAGGAACTGTAAGTGCTTTCACTTTAAACAGTGCTTTGCTCTGGCTGCACTGTGTAAGTTTTCCTTAACACAGTGCAGCCAGAGAAAAGTGCTGTTTAAAGAGAACAGTCAAGCACTGAGCACCGTTGCAACACTTTGATTGATAACTGGCTCTCAGAGATATTTTTTCAACACTGGTCTGCAAAGCTGTTACTACTAACTGTAAAGTCACTCTTGTGAGCAATTCACCATTTTTTAAATACATTTTTACCTTCTATTTATGTGGTGTTAGAAACATATTTATTCAAGAGGCACTTTTTTAAAAAAAATAACTTGTTTTTTTTCTCTGCAGGTAATTTGCAATTAAATTTTCAACTGCTGCAATATATTATAAAACTTTAAAAATTTCTTTATTCTCTAGTTAATAAATACCCTGCAATTGGTGCTTTAGTGTAACTGCCTAATTGAAATTTTTAATTAATTTAAAAATGACCTGCAGAAATGTTTTCATTAAAAAAACAAAACACAAAAATGAAGAGCCAGGCTCTCGCTGGCTCCTGGATTTGTCAAGCCTTGCACTTCAATACTTCAAACTGAATCTGTTTACATTTTTGTTTTTTACCTGTGTTTGATCGCCTTCTGATTCCAAAATCCCAACTTGACGTGATGTCTACAGACTGCGAATAAACATAGCTCTGAGTCTCCCCACCAGAGCCCTGTGAATTTGGTGTGTTCTCTCCTGGAACAGATGAAGGATAGAATTTCTCCAAGTCCACATCATGGTCAATGAGTACCATCTCACACATGCCCGTGTCATCGCTTGTCACATGTGATTGACGAATATGTGCCAGGATAATCATGGGGTTATCTAGGAAAGCCATCTTTTGGTAGCCTAAAAGGCAACCTTACCACCAATTCCAGGGATCCATGTACTTTAGGCACCTGAAAGACAAAGACCAGGGGTTTACACACTTCTTCTTCTAAAGCATAAAAAATACATTATCTGGTTCGTACATTTGAAAGAACATGCAATTTTAAGCATCTTTCCAATTTACTTCAATTATCTAATTTGCTTCAATCTCTGTTGATATCCTTTGTTTAAAATCATATCTAAATAGGTTCAGTAGCTGCTGATTGGTGGCTGCACATGGATGCCTTGTGTGATTGGCTCACCCATGTGCACTGCTATTTCTCCAACAAAGGATATCTAAAGAATGAAGCAAATTAGATAATAGAAGTAAATTTGAATGTTGTTTAAAATTGTATCCTCTGAATCATGAAATATAAAAATTGGGTTTCATATCACTTTAAATTTCAAATTGAGACAAAACATTTATATTCTGATTTTGAAAGAAAACTTTATTAAATAAGAAGTAGCTTTAATCGATTACTCTCTCCTTCCCACAGACTTATAGATTACCAACGTATGCGGTATTACAGTTTTGTAATTGAATAGGTTATAGGCTTTTTTTTACAGCACTCCTGCATAGACCTATTTATTTATGTACACTATGGGGATTTCTCGATAACAGCTTAGACTTTTTTTTTTTTTTTTGGCCTGTTCTGACTGGGTCCGGGTTCTATTTTGTTTTTTCCACGTTCTGTAAGGCTGAAGGAGTGAGTTGTCCCAAAAGATTTAAACCCATTAAAAAGAGACATAAAAGTGCAAAGTTAATGCTCTAATATATTACAGCATTTTATCATTGCACTGTTGTTTGAACATAACTCTGTGTTTAACCCCAGCAAAAAGGTAAATAGGCACATAGGTAAAGTAAGCTCCAAAGCAGCAATTAATTACTGGGAGCTAGCTGAACAACCTCTGGTGAGCCAATAACTCAGGGGTGGGCAACTATCAGCCTTCCTTGTGTTATGGACTACATCTCCCATGATGCTTTGCCAGCATTATAGGAGATGTAGTCCATAACATCTGGAGGGCCGATAATTGCCCACCCCTGCAATAACTAGAGGCATATGTGTATGGCCACCAATCCCCAGCTAGCTCTCAGTAGTTTGTTTCTGCTCTGAAGCTAACTTTGTGTTATACTCAAATAGTGAAATAACAAAATACTCTAACACATTAGAATTAACAAAACCCTTTATCCAAACTGCTTGGAACTGGAAGGTTCAGATTTCGGAAAAGATGAGATTTCAGAATATTTGTATATTAGCATCTGTAAAATGGGACAGCCAAGTGTGAACAAGAATATCTTATGTCATTTACGCAATATTTACGAGTCATGATACAGCTTATATTATGTAACCTAAAAGGTCGTTTTTTATCATTTTTTTATTAATATAAAAAAATATATTTATTTATTTAATTCACCATATTTGGTTAGAATCTCAGGAATATTTTCCCCAGTCTGTCAGATATAAATAAGCACGTAACACGATCACACACAGTATATATTTGCCATTTGCGATCCTGCCTGCGATGTGGCTTCGTTCCAACAGCTCAAGTTAGTACATACGTATGATAGACGCACAAATCCTAAATTAAAGTAGACAAACGTGCCCAGCTTGCACGCCGCCTTCTATCAATACGGCAAAATGCTAATTTCCTAATTAACAACCTAATTAGGTAATTATGGCGTTGCAGAAGGATGCTGCAATGAAATATGACAACATGGTCACCTCTTATATGGCACCTGTGGGGCCTTTTCAGCTGTTACCCACAAAGCCGGTGCTATGAATCGCAGAGCAGATGTCAGAAAGACCTTGGCATTTCCCAGCCAGAGTATCTGGGGGCATGAAATGCTTAACACTTGCACTACCAAAGGGCTTACAGCACGCCACGGCTCAACAGCTAATATTGTCCCATATCACACAGTAAACATGACGGGTTGTTAGGCAAATTCCTCCATAAAAATATTCAACCCATTAATCATACGTTATTGCTGCTCTGAAATGTAAACTGTGTTTATTGTTACTGTTTTCTCATCTGATTAAAAGGCTTCAATATATGCTCAGAAAACAGAAAAGGGAAGAGGGAAAGATGATGGATAGACAGACAGATAGATAGATGTAATAAATAGACATATAATAAAAACAACAGATAGATAGGTAGACAGACAGACCAATAGATATATGTAGATAGACAGACAGGCAGATAGATAGATAGAGACAGGTTTGTCATAAATAGACATATAATAAAAATAATAGATTGATATTTAGATAGAGACAGAAGGATATATAGCAGGCATATAATACAAATAATAGATGGATAGATATTAAAATTAGATAGATGATACAGATAGAAAGATAGATGGTGGAGACAGATATATAGATATACAGACAGATAGAAAATAAACAGATACACTATATGTCAAAAGTATGTGGACAACTGACCATCACACCTATAAGAGCTTGTTGGACATCCCATCCCTAAACCATGGGCATTAATAAAGACTTTGCTCCCCCTTTTCGTCTAGAACTGCCACAACTCTTCTGGGAAGACTTTGGACTGTGTACCCATTCAGCCAACAGAGCATTTAAGGCACTGATGTTGGATGAGAAGGCCTGACTCACAATCAGGAATACAATTTATCACAAAGGTGTTCAGTGGGGTTGAGTTCAGAGCTCTGTGCAGGCCACCCGAGTTTCTCCACACCAAAGTCATCAAACCGTGTCTTGATGGATCTCACTTTGTGCAAAGGGGCACAGTCATGCTGGAACAGGAAGAGGCCTTTCCTAAACTGTTGCCACAAAGTTGGAAGCACCATATTGTCTAAAATGTATCCTAAAGCATTAGGATGTCCTTTCACTGGAACAAAAACAGTAAAGTGCGATTGATCTCTCCAGAGAACACGTTCTGCTGCTCAAGAGTCCAGTGGCGGACTCCAGCCGACGCTTTACATTGCGCATATCGATGAATGGTCAGTTAAAGAAACCTATTTCATGAAGCTCCCAACGCAAAGTTCTTGTGCTGATGTTGTTTCCAGGTGTAGTTTGTAACTCTGTTGTGACTAATGCAACAGATTATAGGCGATTTTTACGTGCAATGCGATTCAGCACTTGGTGGCCCTGTCCTGTGAGTTTACGTGGGTGTGGCTGGGTTGTTGTTGCTCTTAAACGCTTTCAATTCACAATAATAGAACTTACTGTTGTCTAGGGCAGATTTAGTAGGACAGAAATTTTACGCACCACTTGTGGCAAAGGTGGCATCCTATGACAGTGCCACGTTTAAAAACACTGATCTCTTCAGTACGACCCACGGTACTGCCAATATTTGTCTATGGAGATTTCACGGCTATGTGTCGTATTGTATGCACATGTTAGCAATGGGTGTGGCTGAAATACCTGAACTAAATAATTAGTAGGGTTGTACACATTCTTTTTGCCATAACGGAGAGAAAAATAAAGAGAAAGGGTGACAGATGATACACATAGATATTATAGAAAACATAAAGTATGCTTACCTGATAATTTCATTTCCTTCTGTATGAGGAGAGTCCAGGGCATCATTCCTTACTGTTGGGAAATACTAAACCTGGCCACCAGGAGGAGGCAAAGACACCCCAGCCAAAGGCTTAAAAACTCCCCCCACTTCCATCACATCCCAGTCATTCTGCCAAGGGAACAAGGAACAGAAGGAGAAATATCAGGGTATGAATGGTGCCAGAATAGAAAAACAAATTTTGGTCCGTTCATCAGAGTATACGGGCGGGGGCCGTGGACCCTCCTCATACAGAAGGAAATGAAATTATCAGGTAAGCATAATTTATGTTTTCCTTCTTAATATGAGGAGAGTCCACTGCATCATTCCTTACAGTTGGGAAAACTATTCCCAAGCTCTAGAGGACACTGAATAACGGGAGGGGTAAAGTAAAGGCGGACCCTAATCTGAGGGCACCACAGCCTGCAAAACCTTTCTCCCAAAAGCTGTTTCCGCCAAAGCAAAATCGTCAAACTTGTAGAATTTTTAAAAAGTATGTAAGGAGGACCAGGTAGCCACCTTAGAAATCTGATCCATAGAGGCCTCGTTTTTAAAGGTCCAAGAGAAAGCCGCCGCTCTAGTGGAATGAACCGTAACCCTCTGAGGAGGTTTAAGTTCCGCTGACTCATAAGCTAAGCATATAACACTTCTCAACCAAAAAGATAAGGAAGTCGAAGAAGCCTTTAGACCCTTAAACTTCCCAGAATAGATAACAAACAAGGAAGAAGTTTGCCTAAAATCCTTAGAAGCTTGAAGATAAAACTTCAAAGCTCGAACCACATCAAGTAAACGTTCCTTCGAAGAAGGAGGATTAGGACATAAGGAAGTTACCCTAAACTCCTGATTGATGTTACGTTTAGACACCACCTTAGGTAGAAAACCCAAGCGGGTACAAAGGACAGCCTTACCAGTGTGGAACACAAGATAAGGAGGCTCACATTGCAAGGCAGCCATTTCAGAAACTCTGCGTGGTGACGCAACAGCCAAAAGAAAAAGAACCTTCCAGGACAACAATTTGATGTCAACCGAATGCATAGGCTCACACGGATTCAAGATTCAAACTCCAAGGTGGAGCGTTAGATCTAAACACAGATCTGATCCTAATCAGAGCCTTAACAAAAGATTGCACGTCAGGGAGCTCTGCGAGCCTCTTGTGCAGCAAAACAGAAAGGGCCGAAATCTGTCCCCTCAGGGAACTGGCAGAAAGGCGCTTCTCCAGACCCTCCTGGAGAAAGGAAAGAATCCTGGCAGCCTTAACCTTATGCCAGGCTAAACCACGCTCTTCACACCAGAATAAGTAAGCTCTCCACACCTTATGATAGATGCCGCAAGTAACAGGCTTACGAGCCTGAATGAGAGTGTCAATAACCCTCTCAGAGAAACCTCTCTTGACTAAGCATTCAATCTCCACGCAGTCAGCCTCAGAGAATCTAGATTTTGATGAACAAAAGGACCCTGTTCCAGCAGATTCCTGCAACAAGGTAACTTCCACGGAGGAGATGAGGACATCCCCATCAGGTCCGCAAACCACATCCTTTATGGCCACAATGGAGCAATCAGTACCACTGATGCCTGCTCCTGCTTTATGCGGGCCACTATACGGGGAAGAAGTGGTAACGGCAGAAAAATGTAAATTAGATTGAACCTCTAAGGCACCGCTAATGCATCTAGTAGCTCCGCCTGAGGATCCCTGGACCGCGACCCATATCTGGGTAGCTTTTTATTGAGCTGGGACGCCATGAGATCTATCTCTGGCTTCCCCCACCTGTTGCAAATCTCCGCAAACACCTTGGGATAGAGAGGCCATTCCCCCGGATGAAAGGATTGTCTGCTGAGGAAATCAACTTCCCAGTTGTCCACACCCGGAATGTGGATCGCTGACAGCGAGCAGTTGTGGGCCTCCGCCCACTCCAGAATCCTAGATACTTCCCTCATTGCTAGGCAGCTCCTCGTTCCCCCCTGATGGTTGATGTAAGCCACTGAGGATATGTTGTCTGATAAACTGGGATGAACCCAGAAGAGGCCAAGCCTTCAGAGCATGGAAGATCAGAGCATGGAAGATCAGAGCATGGAAGATCGCTCAAGTCCACAGGCCCTGTGCCATCCTGGCACCCCAAACAGCTCCCCATCCTGATAGACTTGCATCCGTAGTCACTATCTCCCAGGATGGTATCAAGAAGGATGTCCCTTGGGACAGGTGATCTGGACAGTGGCACCAGGAAAGCGATCCTCTCTACCTGATGTCCAGAGAAATCTGTTGAGACAGATCCGAATGATCGCCGTTCCACTGTCTCAGCATGCGCAGCTGAAGTGGTCTGATATGGAATCTGGCAAAGGGAATGATGCCCATGCTGGACACCATGAGACCAATCACCTCCATACACCGAGGCACAGAGGGCCTTTAAGGAGGTCTGGAAGGCAAGACAAGCTGAAGTTAGCTTGTAACGTCTCTGGTCTGTAATGAATATCCTCATAGATATGCAGTCTGTTTTAGTACCCAATAATTCCACCCTGGTACTGGGAATAAGAGAACTCTTTTCTAAGTTTATCTTCCACCCATGAGATCGAAGAAGAAACAGAAGAGATCTCAAATGGTCTTCTGCCAGACGACAGGATGCTTGAACCAGAATATCGTCCAGGTATGGCGCTACTGCTATACTTCTGGTTCTGGCCACTGCAAGCAGAGCCCCTAGAACCTTTGTAAAAACTATTGGAGCAGTAGCTAGACCAAATGGAAGTGCAATAAACTGGAAGTGCTGGTCCAGGAATGCAAACCTTAGGAACTTGAAGTGATCCTTGTGCATTGGAACATGAAGGTAAGCATCCTTCAGATCTATAGTGGTCATGAACTGTCCTTCCGGAACTAAGGGAAGGATGGACCTTATCATCTCCATCTTGAACGAGGGGACAGAAAGGTCCAGAATCGGGTGGAAATTCCCTTCCTTCTTTGGGACCACAAAAAGGTTTGAATAGTACCCCAGAGCTCTTTCTGCAAGAGGACAATGACTCCTAGGGAGGAGAGATCCCTCACGCACCCCAGAAAGTCTTCCCTCTTTTCTGGCCTTGAAGACAGGTTTGAAAGGAGGAATCTGCCCCTGGGTGGATGAGACTTGAAACCTATATTGGATCACTGAGCGATGACCTCCAGGACCCATGGGTCTTGCATGTCCCCAAACCAAGTGTCTGAAAAGAGCGGCAGTCTGTCCCCTAAAAGATCCAGAGACGGATCAGGGGCCGCCCCTTCATGCCGACTCGGCGGGCTTCTTGTTCTGCTTGGATTTATTCCAGGACTGAGCCGGCTTCCAAGTCCCCTTGGATTGCTCTGGTTTTGCGGAGGGCTGCTGACGTTGGGATTTATCCAAACAAAGGGAACGAAAATTAGGACCTTATCCCTTAGGCTTGTTCTTCTTATTCTGCAGTAAAAAGGCACCTTTGCCTCCAGTAACACCATGGAGATAATCGAGTCCAGGCCTGGACCAAATAGAATCTGTCTCTTAAATGGGAGGGAAAGAAGTTGTGACTTAGAAGTCATATCCGCAGACCAGGACTTCAGCCAGAGTGCCCTACGGGCTTGAACAGAAAAACCTGAAGCCTTGGCATTCAGGCGAATAATTTGCATATTTGCATTGCAAATAAAAGAATTAGCCACCCTTAAGGCCTTAATTCTTTCCTGGATCACATAAAGGGGACCCTCAACCTCGATCAATCCAGATAAGGAGTTGCGCCAGTAGGTAGCCGCTCCAGGAACCGCAGCAACAGCCGCTGCCGGTTGAAACAAATTTCTTGTATGTTGAAACATCTTTCTTAACAGGGTTTCAATCTTCTTATCCATGGGCTCTTTAAACAACGAACTATCCTCAAGCGGGATAGTAGTACGTTTAGCAAGCGTGAAGATAGCGCCATCCACCTTGGGGATGGAACCCCACAACTCCAATTAAGAGTCCGGGACCAGGAACAAATTTCAAAAGGAAGAAGAAGGGGAAAATGAAGAACCAATTCCTTCCCATTCATTCTTAATAATGTTCGCCATCTTTACTGGAACCGGGAAAGTTTGCGGAACAACCTTGTCCTCTTAGATCTTATCTAATTTAGGAATCAAAGGTTCCTCAGGCAATTTGGGCTCTGGAATCTCTAATGTAGCTAAAACTTCCTTCAGCAGAAAGCGTAAATGCTCAATCCTAAATCTAAAGTCTGGTTCCTCCGCAGCTGGAGGCTTAGAGGCAACAGATTCCAAACCAGAAAGAGCACCCTCTGAAGTATCAGAGGCACCTTCATCATCGGATAATCTTGTATCTGATAAATCCAATAAGCTAATAGATTACCCCTGGGAAGGATAGCAATATTTGACATTTCGCTTGCGCTTAGCAGGGCGAGGTAAAGCACTAAAGGTCGCAGACACTGCTGTCTGTAACTGCTCAGTAAAGTCTGGCGGTAAAAGGGCCCCTCCAGATGGAAGATTAGGAGTGCTATGGGAAGCTGCATGTGTATTAGGAGAAGACTGTAGGGTGCGCACCTCACGGGACGGAGACTCCTCAGAGGTGGACGGCTCAGTGGTGTCAAACATATTAACTTTCTTTGACATGATTACTTTATCAAGGCATATGGAACATAACTGAGCAGGCGGGTATACCGTGTCCTCCTCACAATATAGACAGGTATTAGACTTAGGTAAAGAGCGAGTACCCTCTAACGCATCAGAATCCAACATAGCTTGCGCTAACAAAGCAAACTATTGATTAAGGAAAAAGAAAGAGGAAATAAGTGGGACCAAATGGTGCGCAATGCAGGACCACCCCTGCTATACTAGTAAATAAATGTGCCAAGCCTTTCAGGCTGCACAGCTCCCAAAAACTAAAGTGAAAACCCTGTACGTTCCAACATCTGCCTGAGCCTCATCTCACACATGTCGCAGCATAATCAAATAAACGTATGTGATTAATCCCCACTGTTCAATAATCCCCATCCGGAGATATTAACCCTTGATTCCATACAGATAAAAGGAGCCACACTGTGACCCTGTCTTCTTGCGTTATCATATGTATATAAAAAAATGAAACGATCTTACCGGAATCTATGCCATGGAGGAACAGAAACACAGCCTCTCAAGTGGACTTGAGTAATGAAAACAGGCAGTGAAACTCGTCAACACTGATTGCTTAGGAGCTATAAATACGAGTCTGGATGCGTTCGCAGAAAGACTCTCCCTGCATCTCCAGACTCTAACTTTTGTCAATGCTCTCACTGAGAGGCTGACAAGACTACTTAAAACTCCAGTCCCATTTTGAAGGGGAGATACCCCTCATAAGGAACTACTCTGAATCTTCTGACACTTCTCTGCCAACCTCCTGTGATGAAAGGCAAAGAATGACTGGGATATGAGGGAAGTGGGGGGGAGTATTTAATCCTTTGGCTGGGGTGTCTTTGCCTCCTCCTGGTGGCCAGGTTCAGTATTTCCCAACAGTAAGGAATGATGGCGTGGACTCTCCTCATATTATGAAGGAAATACATTTTTTATCTTGTTTAAATAAAACTTTATAAAAATATCCTTTCCACACATCATTTGCTTTTAAAAAAATTATTGTGACACGATACGCAACATTCTAATACACATGACTTTTATTTGTTTATAACAATTTAAACCTGGTATCAATTCTATGAGTGCAGTCCTGTTAGTGCTTCTACTAATGCTCCTGTATCTGCTCCTGTTAGAGCTTCAAAGAAGGACATTAGTTGACAAACCATTTGTAATCAAGTCAAAAGAGGTACGTGAATGTTTTTCCGCCTCTCAAAGAACAAATTTTTCTTAAATTACTTCAAAGCACCAAACTGCAGCTAAGTTGAATACATTAAGTTGACTACACAGCACACTGAAGATAATTTTTTAAACCAAATACATTTCATCCAAAGTAAGACCAGGCAGACCTAAAGTGACAACACTATTTAAAGACCAGTATATCAAGTGAGCATAGCTACAGAACAGAACAGGATCAGCATCCACCATTCAAACCCAAAGGAACGTACTAGACTGCCAAACTGCAGGCTTCATGTTAAAGTAGAGGAATAAAAAAGTCTATGAGTAAGCGCCACTAGGGGGTGCGAAACACGTCAGTTTATCTGTCCACCATACCTGCTATGTCTGTCTGCCTGTTTTATACTGATCCAATAAAAAAAATGATTTTTATTATCTGGGTTTGGAGTAGTGCCTGCCAACCTCCCTCTCACTCACTACTTTGCAGATTAATCCACCGCTTTGGCTATGGCACTCCGGGTGATCTTCTTTACCCTGCTGGGATTTGTTTCCGGTTTACAGTGCTACACGCCAAGGCTGTGGTCGCTCTTATCTGTAGAGGAATATAAACTACTTTTTCGCCAAAAAATAAGTGTAAATTATTTTCATGGGTCAAACAATACAGAATTTCATATTGGAAGACTGGAAAATGTCCTGTTTACAGATGAATCAAAATATAAAATTTTTGGTTGCAATTGCAGAGTTAATGCAAGGAGACAGCAGCATACAAGGGTAATACCACAGTGTATAAAAAATTAAATATAATGCAGGAAATATTCAGCTGTGGGGATGTTTGATAATTCTGGAGTTTGTGCCTTTCATAATATCAACAACACTTTGACCAAAAATTTGTTGGTATTAACCGTTTTTACAAAGATCGCACCATAGCCAGGGTGGGTAAAAATAATTAAAAAAATAAATAAAAATCAGATTAAATTAAACTTTCATGATTCAGATAGGGCATGCAATTTTAAACAACTTTCCAATTTACTTTTATCATCAAATTTGCTTTGTTCTTTTGTTATTCTTTGTTGAAAGCTAAACCTTAATGTATCAGCCTTTAAAGGTGCCTCTTAGCTCAATGCATTTTGACAGTTTTTCCCAGTTAGACGCGGCTAGTTCACGTGTGTCATATACAGTAGATAACACAGTGCTCACTCCCATGGAGTTATTTATAAGTCAGCACTGATTGGCTAAAATACAAGTCTGTCAAAAGCACTTAAATAAGGGCTGTAGAGGCTTAGATACAAGGTAATCACAGAGGTAAAAAGTGTATTAATATAACAGTGTTGGTTATGAAAAACTGGGGAATGGGTAATAAAATGCTTTTTTGAGGAAAAATCTATGTAAACATAATTTTCTATTTAAGACACGTAGTCCAAAGTTTTATCATCCTGAAATAAGGATTAGTATTTAATTATATAGCATGAGGCTGCTATTCATGGCTGCAATGTTTATTTTATAATTGTATTTATTTTTTGGTAAATTGAGAATTCCATTAAAGGGACACTGAACCCAAATTTTTTCTTTTGTGATTCAGATAGAGCATGAAATTTTAAGCAACTTTCTGATTTACTCCTATTATCAAATTTTCTTTATTCAATTGGTATCTTTATTTGGAATGCAAGAATGTAAGTTTAGATGCCGGCCCATTTTTGGTGAACAACCTGGGTTGTCCTTGCTGATTGGTGGATAAATTCATCCACCAATAAAAAAGTGCTTTCCAGAGTTCTGAAGCAAGAAAAAAGCTTAGATGCCTTCTTTTTCAAATAAAGATAGCAAGAGAACAAATAAAAATTGATAATAGAGGTAAATTAGAAAGTTTCTTAAAATTGCATGCGCTATATGAATCACAAAAGAAACAAATTGGGTTCAGTGCCCCTTTAATCAATTAACAATGTCATGCTCTCCCAGAAGTTTCATTAAGATTATTTTGGGCAATTTATCTATGTAGAAGATATTATCACAGATTCTTGGCTTTGCAGTTCTCAAAAAATCAAATTTGCTTCATTATCAAAATATACAGTCTTTGTATATGTAGATGTTAAGGTAGCAGCTCCTACAGAGCATAGGCAAGAGGTCAAAGTATGTCCGTCTACGTGTGTTTTGTGATTGGCTCTCACATGATACAGGGTATCAGGCCTGCCAAGAGATCCGAACTATAACTCCCATTGCCTGGACAGTAGTCGTTATCTCAGCTTCAGATGAAATAACTGGTAAGAAATCGCACAGCCAAAAAAAGCACAAGGGCCCAAATAAGTAGGTTGCAGACAGTCTATACAAGGCCAATGGTAATACAGGCAGGCAGAATAGCGCACCCAGGAAGCATTTAGCAAAACCTATACACGGACAAACAAAAGGAAACAGGAATCACCTTATAAAGGATTAAAGGTGCTAAAAAGAAGTGAATCCTGGAGCGCACAACAAATTAATAGTGCACCTGCAATAATATGAGGTGCCCAAATAGATTTTAGCGTGTCAGAAACAAATATATAGTGTGCCTGAAAAAAAAACACTTTTTCTAACTTTGACTCCCAAAATCTGTTACACATCTACAACCACCAAAAAACACCCATGCTATATAGTTTCTAAATTTTGTCCTGAGTTTAGAAATACCCAATGATTACACGTTCTTTGCGTTTATTTGCAAGTTATAGGGCAATAAGTACAAGTAGCACTGTGCTATTTCCAAACCATTTTTTTCCCCAAAATTAGCGATAGTTACATCTGTCAGGAATCCCTGAATAACCCTTCACGTGTATATATTTTTTAAAAGAAGACAACCGAAGGTATTAAACTTGGGGTATTTTCTATGCCGCACCTTAACTATTTCCTTCATGAGTACATCCTGCAGTATAACATGTTATTGAAACAATTCCCCCTCCGTAGGAAGTTTACATAATTACATACAATATATTACCATATTACTCATGTATTGGAAAATAATTGTTATAAAAAGAGGTTTTAACTTTATCTGTACAATACCATATTTGTGGTTCTAAAAATCTTACTGTTCAGTTAACTTCACAATGTAGCAATCAGCATAATGTCACTCCTACAGGCCCATTTATCAAGCTCCGTATGGAGCTTGAAGGGCCGTGTTTCTGGCGAGTCTTCAGACTCGCCAGAAACACAACTTATGAAGCAGCGGTCTAAAGACCGCTGCTCCATAACCCTGTCCGCCTGCTCTGAACAGGCGGACAGGAATCGCCGGACATCAACCCGATCGAATACGATCGGGTTGATTGACAGCTCCCTGCTGGCGGCCGATTGGCCGCGAGTCAGCAGGGGGCGGCGTTGCACCAGCAGCTCTTGTGAGCTGCTGGTGCAATGTTAAATGCGGAGAGCGTATTGCTCTCCGCATTTAGCGAGGTCTTGCGGACCTGATCCGCAGTGTCGGATCAGGTCCGCAAGCCCTTTGATAAATGGGCCTGCTAATGTTTGTTGTGCATGAGCTTATTTTTGTATCTGCTGAAAACCTCAATAAAAATTTAATTTAAAAAAAAAAAAAAAACTTGGGGTATTTTGACTCTTTTCATGCAACCATTTTACCACCAATCTGTGCCAAAGTTTGAAGAAAAAATGGTGATTTTTGACAAAATGTCAAAAATCACCATTGGGGCCTCAACTTCTGAAATATATGCACGTTCATGTTATGTTATGGGTTACTGCCAAATAACACCCCAATATGTGTTCAGCAACATCTCCTGAGTACAGTGATACCACCCATGTATAGGTGTGTCAGGTTCTCTGGGGGCTAAAAGGCCTTATTTTTGGGGGGCACATTCCATTTTTCGAACTTGGAATTTTCACATCGGTCATGCACTCATGTCCTATTTGGGACATTTCTGAAGCCGGCCAATGTAATTTACCCCCATCAAACAATATATTTTTGAAAAGTAGACACCCTAGGCTATTTGAAATGCTGGTATTTTAACACTTTCCATGCACTAATTCAACCACCAGTCATTATCAAACTTTTGGGTAGTCATTTTTTTGTGTTATTTTTCACACACATTGTACTTTAGGCATGGATTCTCAGTTCCTTTTATGTGTTACTGCCAAAAAAAAAAAAAAAAATATTTGTTCAGCAAGATCTCCTGAGTACAGCGATACCACCTATGCATAGGTTTGTTGGGTTTGGGGTTTGCAATGCCAAACTTCTGACATGTGTTTGTGATCTTTTCAATATATCTTTTTTTGGGGGGCCTTTTTACATACCTCAATTTATTTGCTTGCCATGAACGTGCATATATTTCAGAAGTTGAGGCCCCAAGGTATTTTATATGGGGTGTTTTGATGCCTTTAAAGCAACTGTTTTAGCAAAACAATTGGAGAAAGCGTGTGGTGGTATTTGTTTATTTTTCCACACACATTGCTTTTTGGCTATGATTTAGGAGAGCCTGTTGTAAGTTATTGCAGGAAAACACTCCAGGTTGTTTTCTGCCAGACCTCCTGAGTACACCTTTGCCCCCCATACATAGGTTTGCCAGGATTTTGGGAAGGTTCTGTTACAATTTTATGACTTGTAATTTTAGTTAAAAGTGAGAGTATTTCTTCTGATAGGCCTATTTTTAGTTTGGGGCCTATCGCATACCCCAGTTTTATTTATTGCCATAAAAATGTATATATTTGAAATGTTGACACCCCAAGGTATTGTATATGGTGTGCTTTGATGCCTTTTATGCAACTGTTTTAGCCAACAAAATTGGAGAAAGTGTATGGTGGTAATTTTTAAATTTTCATTTTTACACACACATTGCTTTTTGACTATGATTTAGGAGAGACTGTTGTAAGTTATTACAAAAAACACTCCAGATTGTTTTCTGCAAGGCCCCCTGAGTACACTTATACCCCCCATGCATAGGTTTGAAAGGGGTTTTGGTAAAATACAGCACCAATTTTAAAACTTATAAAAAATAGAGTAGTGAAATGTAAAAATCTGGCACAGTAAAAGTTAAAAAAAACAACAAAAAACAACAACAACAACAAAACTCTAACAGTGAACATAACCAAAAAAAAAACGGCAAATTTATAAAAAAAAAAAACAAAACAAAAAAAACTAAAAATGGACCATTGTATGATACCGCTTGAAGCAGTCCCCAATGCAAAGTCCAAGCTGTCCAGGGCAATCATGACAGTAATATATGGTGTCCTTTCTCTGTCCCCTCTTGGTACAGACTATGCATTTTTTTTAGGTTTCTGCTTTGCGGCAGTAGGGGGGATTTTAAAAATAAAATGGGTAGCCCCAACTCTGCTCCCTCCCATCAACGCCCGGGGAGCAGATGCATCTTGGTACAAAATCCCCGAAACAATCTGGAGCTGAAACTGTAAAAAAGGCTGTTTCATTCTGGGGTTTGCTTTTTTGAACAACAAAAAAGTGTTCTGGGTTGCAATCTGCATTAAGTAAATTGCAATCTTTTTGTACCAGGCCATTGTCTTCCGCATAATTAGGTAGGGCTGCAGCAGCTGATCTGCCAGATCAACCCCACCCATATGCCGGTTATAAGCCTTGATGCACACTTGCTTCATTATGCTCTCAGCTCTGCCACGTACAGAGACCTCCACAGTCCTCTCTGTGTGGATGGTGGTAAGAAGGTATACATCCTTCTTGTCTCTGTACTTAACTACCAACAGCTCCTCTTGGCGCAAAGCTGAGATCTCCCCCCCTTCGTAGCCGGGTGCGTGCAAGTTGTCCTGGGAAACCTGCCCGGTTCTTTTTAATTGTACCGTAAGCTACTGTATCAAAGCAATATAGTAGCTTGAACAAAAGGACACTTGTATAGAAATGATCTAAATACAAGTGGTACCCATTGTTCATCAGGGGTAATATCAGGTCCCAGACAATCTTGTCAGTGGTTCCCATATGTTCTGGGAAACTGGTGGCTATCCTTTTCCTCATTCACTCGGAAGGCCTGAGTATACCCAAGCTGGCTCTCACAGAACTTATACACCTTTACCCCATACCTGGAACTCTTGGAAGGAATATACTGCTTGAACCCCAATCTTCCCTTATACTTCCAGGTGTATAAGCCTCTGCAAATCTGGCAGTAAAGTGGGTAATCAGGGGCGGATTTTATACAGCCTGTCAAGTTGGGGACGCTCCCTAGGGGGGCACATGCTGTCACTGAAGTGCATGAAATGTAGACTCATTTCATACCTCTTCCTCGACATACAATGGGAGAAAATGGGGGTAGAGCAGATGGGCTACTGCTCCAGTAGGAGTGAATGGAGGGTTTCTTTATGATGCCCATCAGCATAGTCAATGCCCAGAATTTTTTAAATTCTGGCACATCGATGGGGGCCCATTTCTGCTTTGCAAAATATGAGTCAGGTTTTGCGGCACAGAACTGATGGGCATATAAAATTAGTTTGGGCAACAATGTTCCCCAATATATCAACGCCCAGAAACACCTCCAGAAACTGTTGGGGGCTAAATCCTGCAACATCCATATTGATGCCAGGATTTGCTGTGAAGGGTGGGATATCTGACCTCTGGTGATGAGGCGTTACCCACTCTTCAGCAGCAATGGCGGCAACACGTCTCCTTCTGGCAGGGGGGCTAGCAGCCACAGATACATCACTATCAGTTGAGACTGTATCTAATGATGTATCTGAGCATATGGCAGGGTCAAAATTGGTCAGACATAGAGGCTAACGAAATGGCTCTGAAAAGTGCCTTTGGGCCTCACAAAAAAATTACTAAAAAATAATTAACCAATAAAAAAATGCACAGACAGCAAAAAAAGTGCAGCTGTGCTACTGCCAGTGATTTATAGTGATCACTGGCAAGCTAGGGGTTAATGGCTCCGAAAAGAGCCTTTGGGTCTCACTAAAAAATTACTAAAAAAAAATTAACCCTTTGGGTCTCACAATTTTTAACAAATATGTTAGATAAAACTCTCTCTCCTAAACACAGATCTCTCTCTCCCACAAAAATGCAAATGGAGGGAGATCCACACTGATCAGAGTCAATATTTACAAATATTGACATGATCAGACAAAAGGGATATTTTATTATTAAAAAGTAAATTATAGAGCAAGCTCAGATTGGATGACCCTAGCTTGCCCCTATGATGAGGCAGGCTAGGGACACCCCAGAATCCCCATGATGCTCAGGGCATTGCCATCTTAGAAGCCTCATGGGGGTGGGGGGGCTATAAGGGGCTTATAATATTAAAAAAAAAACATTTTTTTACTTAAATTTTTATATTATTTTAATAGATACTGAGTGCCTCGACCCACCGAGGCACTCAGCACACAAGCAGAACATCAGAAGCCTGTCCGATTGCTTCCAATACTCTGCTAGACTGTTGGGCTCCACGTGGAGCGAAACTCATGGGGAGTGATCAATCCGGGGCCCGGCAGTCGGGAACAGTATTGCAGGATGCCTCGACATCTAGGCATTGGTGCAATACTGTTAGAGCGTCTGGAAACGATCTTGATCACTTCCAGCGCTCAGATTACCTAAAGACGTACAGGGTACGTCCTTGGTTGTTAACGACCGTTTTTTTAGGACGTTCCCTGTACGTCATTGGTGGTTAAGAGGTAAAAGTGCTACGTTTTAAGAAGTGCAATGAATAGAATATTATTTGTAGTGGAATGAATCTGCAAAAGGAGCCAAGTGTAAGGAACAAGCAGTACAAACTAAAGTAAAACCTATAATGACATTGTTTTAGTTAAATAAAAATATTTAAATTGCTATTATTAAAGGGACACTGAACCCAATTTTTTTTCTTTCATGATTCAGATAGAGCAACAATTTTAGACAACTTTCTTATTCTCTCCGATGATCAATTATTCCTTGTTCTCTTGGTATCTTTATTTGAAAAAACAAATTCAGCCACCAATCAACAAATGCTATCCATTCCGGCATTTTCAAATAAATATACTAAGAGAACAAAGACAAATTGATAATAGGAGTAAATTAGAAAAGTTGCTTAAAAATCGGAATCATGAAAGAAAAAAATATGGATACAGTATCAATTTAGATAAAATAATTTTTATTAACCACAAACCTCCTCCAGATACATCAGGAAAAATGCATACAACTTACAATGAAAAAAATCCATCAGATATTAAAACCCATAGTGTTGTTCACATAAGTGAATTTTGAAAGGACGATGGTTCACATCTAAGAGCAGTTCCCTGAGAAAGATTTCTCAGAAAACCGCCTGCATTCTTCTTTGTTTTTCTTTTCAATGAGATGTCAACAGTCTATCTGAGCTGCTAAAGTTGCGGCAATCCATCTCTAGGTATATGGAGGTTCCTCTCATTTTCAATACTTTTCCCTTAGTTTCTCCTTTCATATATCAGTGAATACAACAGTCTATATTGGAGATACTTAATCCTGGGGGGGTAGTATTCTTGTAGCTTTAACAATATTATTCATTTAAGTAAAACCAACTAAACAAAACTCAACAAACCAGGAATCACAAAATATAGAACTAATGGAATCACAGGTACCTGCTGCCCTAATTTCTATCTATATGGCTATTAGTAGCTCACTCATCAGTTTTCTTTCCCTTTATTGATTAGACTACCATATCAGCTCTCCAGCTCCCTCCTCTAAGGATTTCCCATATCCCCTACTATCTTGTTCTTGTGTTACCCTTAAGTATCCAATAAAACCAGATCTTCTGGAACATAGGCTCTTTGTCTTGTACATATGCTGCTGTCTCGTACATCGAGTACACCATCTGTATTCTAGTTAAGACCTCTGTCCACGTCGGTGTCTCTTTTTTCCAGTATTTAGCTATGGCTATTCTTGTGGTGGTACAGAGAATTCGAATAAAAGTACCGTATTGTCCCGAGTATAGGCCGCACTTTTTTCCCCTAATGTAAGTCTTTAAACTAGGGGTGCGGCCTACATTCGGGATGTTACTCTCTGCTGCTCTCATACAGGGAGAATTGTGCCCCTACGAACAATGTGACACTGAAAATGCTAATTACCGGTATTCCTCCCCCTCTGGCATTCCGCAGAGTGCCTGGCTTTAACTGTATTTTCCCTACAAACACCAGACAGGCAGGTGAGGGTATACGGTAAAAACGGTAAGCGCTGTTTATTTATTTAAAACTACAATGCCCATGATTCATTTGGCCAATGAAGGAGCCAGTGTTATAAGTGCGCGTGCGCCCGGGTCCGCATGCGCTTTAAAATCTAATCTGACAGAACCTGACAGGAGAGACACAGAGCCACCACGCCAGCACACCACTGCTTAATAGGGTGAGTAGTGGCACTATGTGAAGGAAGGAACCTAAGTGGGTTAAGAGGAGGAAGCCTGTTAGAGTTATGAGGGGGCTAAGAGGTTAAGGAAGCGTCTGCATTTGAGAGGGGGGGAGGATGAGAGGGGCTGTGCATGAGCATAAGATTAGAGCTGTGTGAAGGAGGAGGCTGAGAGTGTAAGGATATACTTTTTGGGAGGGAGAGAGGTGTATGAGGGAGAGGGGCTGAAAGGGTCAGGGGTGCAGTTAAAAATTAAATTTCTTTAAAATGGCACCAAACTTTAGGGGTGCGGCCTATAATCAGGAGCGGCCTATACTCGGGACAATACGGTATTTATATGTTTGTTTAGTCTTGGAACAGTCTCGTGCAATAATGCTTGAGCCAGGGTGAGCGAGATCTGTTCATCTAATAGTGTGCTCAGCAATAAAGATAGCTCTCGCCATATGTTTTGGACTTTAGGGCAATCCCACCACATGTGGAGGTATGATCCCCTGACCTTACACCCTCTATAGCAAAGTTTAGAGCTTCCTGGCACCATATGAGATGTTTTTACTGGTGTCAAATACCACCTAAAGGTAGTCTTCAACACGTTCTCTCTTAGGTCTGCACCAATGAGACCCTTACTAGCATAATGAAATATATCGTTCCAATCGTCAATTGCAAGCTCTTTTGCAATATCTGCCTCCCAGTTTAGTAGAAATGGAGCTTTAGTTATGTGTCTGGTTTCCTGTAACGAAATATATAGTCTAGAGACTGCTTTCTTAGGTCTATTAAGTGCTGTACATAAGCTTTCGAGAATCGTCTGTTGGCTACGTGTCTTGGCCTTCATAATATATGGCCGTATAGCTGATATAACCTGTAGGTATAAGAACCAATGTACCTGGATAGGCTCTAGTTTTTGTCTAAGTTGTGTAAAGGTTAGTAGTTTGCCCTGTGATTGCATGTCCGCCACCCTATATAACCCTTTATTTTCCCATTTCTTAATATATCATCTGAACTCTTCATTTATTAAATATTTTAGTGGTATTATTAGGGACTGTGTAGGAAGTAGTTTCCCTCCCTGTTGCATCTTGGCCCATTGTTGTTTGGCAATTTGTGTAGTTTTATTGTGATATATTTTTTTATCTTTATTATTTGCGATATTCCATATAGTATCGTCAGGTTCTTCTAGCCCCCTCATAGCTGCCTCAAAGGCAGGCCAGAGAACATCTCTCTGTCATCTAACGAGCATTGAGTTCTGAGCTAGTCTTGCTGCTGTGTAGTAGTCCTGTAAATTGGGAGCACCTACCCCCCCTAATTGTCTATGTTTCGTCAAGATTTGGTGTGGAATCCTCGGGTGTTTATTGTCTCTCAAAAATCTGTGTATGTCTCGCTGGAGATTGTCTAAATCTAGGCTGTTGACTTTGATTGGAAGGACCCTAAACAAATAAAGAATTCTAGGCAAAATTGTCATCTTGACAGCAGATAATCTCCCATACCAAGAGAATCCCATTCTCCTCCATTTTCCCAGGTCTGATCTAATTACCTTATACAGGGGAGTATAGTTAGCCGCGTATAATTTTGAGGAATGGGTAGTCAATTTTATCCCTAGATATTTTAATCCATCTGAAACCCATTTGAAATCAAAATTTGTCTCAATCGCCTTAATGGTGTGTTTTGGTATTGACAGGGGAAGCGCCTCACACTTTTCTACGTTAATTTTATAACCCGATATCTGAGAGAATAGTTGTAAATCGTGATATACATGAGGTAGCGATATCAATGGCCTTGAGATGATACAGTATCAATTTAAAGGGACACTGAACCCAAAAATTTTCTTTTGTGATTCAGATAGAGCATGAAATTGTAAGCAACTTTTTAATTTACTCCTATTATCAAATGTTCTTCCTTTTCTTGGTATTTTTATTTGAAATGCAAGAATGTAAGTTTAGATGCCGGCCCATTTTTTGTGAACAACCTGGGTTGTTATCTACCAACCTGCCGATTGGTAGATAAATTCATCCACCAATAAAAATGTGCTGTCCAGCTTAGATGCCTTCTTTTTCAAATAAAGATAGCAAGAGAACAAAGAAAAATTGATAATAGGAGTAAATTAGAAAGTTGCTTAAAATGACATGCTCTATCTGAATCACAAAAGAAAAAAAATTAGGTTCAGTGTGCCTTTAAGGTAATGATTATTTTCTCCTTCCAATAAAGTACAGCAGGAATGTTGACCAAATATGAATGATGAACCTATTAAACTTGAGATAGTTCAACTCACAATAATTTCATAATCATGTATTGTATTTTAATGGTATATAACCAAATCATTCATTTTCTGATATTGCTGTGAAACTAATCTCAAAAAATATTCTTCATCTGGTTGTAAATATTAAGATTTTTTTATTTATTTTTTATAACACATTTTATGAAGTTTTAGAAAAATAAAAAAATTGGATATCAATTGACATTAAAGGGACATGAAACCCAAAGATTTTATTTTGTAAATCAGACAGAACAAACCATTTTAAAAAAGTTTCCAAATTACTCCTATTATCAAATGTGTTTCATTCCCATTAAATTCTGTGTTGAAAAGATACCTAGGTATGCATCTGCAGCACTACATGGCAGAAAAAGTGCTGCCATCTAGTGCTCTTGCTAATGCATAACATTGTTATAAAAGTGCTGCCATCTAGTGCTCTTGCTAATGTATAACATTGTTATAAAAGTGCTGCCATCTAGTGCTCTTGCTAATGTATAACATTGTTATAAAAGTGCTGCCATCTAGTGCTCTTGCTAATGTATAACATTGTTATAAAAGAGCTGCCCTCTAGTGCTCTTGCTAATGCATAACATTGTTATAAAAGTGCTGCCCTCTAGTGCTCTTGCTAATGCATAACATTGTTATAAAAGTGCTGCCATCTAGTGCTCTTGCTAATGTATAACATTGTTATAAAAGTGCTGCCATCTAGTGCTCTTGCTAATGTATAACATTGTTATAAAAGAGCTGCCCTCTAGTGCTCTTGCTAATGCATAACATTGTTATAAAAGTGCTGCCCTCTAGTGCTCTTGCTAATGCATAACATTGTTATAAAAATGCTGCCATCTAGTGCTCTTGCTAATGTAAAACATTGTTATAAAAGTGCTGCCATCTAGCGCTCTTGCTAATGTATAACATTGTTATAAAACTGCTGCCATCTAGTGCTCTTGCTAATGTATAACATTGTTATAATAGTGCTGCTGTCTAGTGCTCTTGCTAATGTATAACATTGTTATAAAAGTGCTGCCATCTAGTGCTCTTGCTAATGTATAACATTGTTATAAAAGTGTTGCCATCTAGCGCTCTTGCTAATGTATAACATTGTTATAAAAGTGCTGCCATCTAGTGCTCTTGCTAATGCATAACATTGTTATAAAAGTGCTGCCCTCTAGTGCTCTTGCTAATGCATAACATTGTTATAAAAATGCTGCCATCTAGTGCTCTTGCTAATGTAAAACATTGTTATAAAAGTGCTGCCATCTAGTGCTCTTGCTAATGTATAACATTGTTATAAAAGTGCTGCCATCTAGCGCTCTTGCTAATGTATAACATTGTTATAAAACTGCTGCCATCTAGTGCTCTTGCTAATGTATAACATTGTTATAATAGTGCTGCTGTCTAGTGCTCTTGCTAATGTATAACATTGTTATAAAAGTGCTGCCATCTAGTGCTCTTGCTAATGTATAACATTGTTATAAAAGTGTTGCCATCTAGCGCTCTTGCTAATGTATAACATTGTTATAAAAGTGCTGCCATCTAGTGCTCTTGCTAATGTATAACATTGTTATAAAAGTGCTGCCATCTAGTGCTCTTGCTAATGTATAACATTGTTATAAAAGTGCTGCCATCTAGTGCTCTTGCTAATGTATAACATTGTTATAAAAGTGCTGCCATCTAGTGCTCTTGCTAATGCATAACATTCTTGCAAAACTTTTTCCAATATAGTTCTCCAGAAATGGGTCGGCTCCTGAATTTATGTCCCTGCTTTTCAACAAAAGATACAGAGAGAATAAAACTTGATAATAGGTGTAAATTAGAAAGTTTTTTAAAATCGCATGCTCTATCTGAATCATGAAAGAAAAATGTGGGTTTCATATCTCTTTTAAGGGGACAGAGTAGTACGTTTACAATATTAGGGAATACATCTAAAATGCATTGCACAAGCAGGAAAAAAAAGAACAAAGAAACACGTATCGCACATTACCATGATAACCCATATACAAATTAAGATTTAACCCCTTAACGACCAAGGACATGCCAGGCACGTACTACAAAAAACAGTCGTTAATGACCAATGACGTGCCTGGCACGTCCTCTGGGGTTTCAAGCGCTGGAAGCGATTGTGATTGCTTCCATCCGCTTTCAGGTTATAGCAATGATGCCTCAATATTGAGGCATCGTGCAATACCCCTTTTTAAGCAAACTGATCAGAGATGAAGAGATGGTGCCGATTGTTGGTGGCGTGGGAGGGATACAAGGGAGATGGGTGGGCTGCCCATCGCTGGATCAGTTCCGGCAAGCAGGGATCCAGTTCCGGAAGTGTGCGCGTGGGTGCGGGAGCGTGCGCACGCTATTAACTGCTGTGTAAGGGAAGGAGGGAAAGGGAGGGGGAATAAGGAATAAGTGTTGGGAAAGGGATCTGGGAGGGGTAGGGTATTGAGGGGGGGCAGCTACACAGAAAAAATTGGGTATTTTTACTATTTATTTATTTTAAAAAGCCACATTTTTTTAGCAAACTGGGTACTACCAAAATGGGCCTAGATCAATACTTTGAGTTATCTAATAAAAAAAATATATATATACATGTGAAGGGTTATTCAGGAAATCCTGACAGATATCAGTGTTACAATGTAACTATCGCTAATTTTGAAAAATAATGGTTTGGAAATAGCAAAGTGCTACTTGTACTTATTGCCCTATAACTTGTAAAAAAAAAAAAGCAAAGAACATGTAAACATTGGGCGTTTCTAAACTCAGGACAAAATTTAGAAACTATTTAGCATGGGTGTTTTTTGGTGGTTGTAGATGTGTAACAGATTTTGTGGGTCAATGTTAGAAAAACTGTTGTTGTTTTTTTCAATTTGTTCATCCTATTTAAAAAAAAAAAATTATAGTAAATTATATGATATGATGAAAATAATGGTATCTTTAGAAAGTCCATTTAATGGTGAGAAAAATGATATATAATAAACACAAACAACGCAGAAATGTAAAAATAGCCCTGGTCCTTAACGGTAAGAAAATTGAAAAAATGGTCTGGTCACTAAGGGGTTGAACTCATATGAGTAGAACAGAGTCTAAGTTAATTAAAAAAATACAGAAAAAAAAACAAAACAGATACATATTTGAAAAGTAAATGAGACTACCTGATAAGAAGAGAATGCAAATAATCATTTTAAACTTATAACAAGTAAACTATAATCCTCAGTAAAACTCATATTTCTCTGGTAGAACCCGGCGGCTCTCTGGGGCAAGTTTTTTCAGAAATTAGGAGTAGCCTAATCTCTAGGAGAGAGACTCAAAAAATGTAAATATTAAGATTTTAACCCCCAGCCAAAATGAGCCTTTATAGAGAAAAAAATTTAAATCAAGTCTTGGTGACTAGTGATTTTAACCAATTTACACAATAGGTGTTGCATGTCCCTCAGTGATGCAGGGGTCAGGGCGCTAGATATTTTACAGCTGCCACACAATGAGCAAAATAGTCATTTCTTAATTGCATGTGACTTTATCAGGCATTATGTTATCACACCAAAATGTCACAACAGCAGTAGATATACTTAGAATAAAGAGGCCTTCATGACCTAACACAAGTTCTCAAAGAGCAAGATGACTCCGTGTGTATCTAGACTTGTCAGGAAAAAACAGAATTTATGCTTACCTGATAAATTTCTTTCTCTTGTGATGTATCGAGTCCACGGATTCATCCATACTTGTGGGATATTCTCCTTCCCTACAGGAAGTGGCAGAGAGAGCACCCACAGCAGAGCGGTCTATATAGCTCCTCCCTTAGCTCCACCCCCCGTCATTTGACCGAAGGCTAGGAAGAAAAAGGAGAAACTATAGGGTGCAGTGGTGACTGAAGTTTTTTAAATAAAAATAAACTACCCGTCTTAAATAGACAGGGCGGGCCAAGAGAAAGAAATTTATCAGGTAAGCATAAATTCTGTTTTCTCTTGCAAGATGTATCGAGTCCACGGATTCATCCATACTTGTGGGATACCAATAAAAAAAAGCTTTAGGACACGGATGAAGGGAGGGACAAGACAGGTTCCTTAAACGGAAGGCACCACTGCTTGTAGAACCTTTCTCCCAAAAATAGCCTCCGAAGAAACAAAAGAATCAAATTTGTAAAATTTGGAAAAAGTATGAAGCGAAGACCAAGTCGCCGCCTTACAAATCTGTTCAACAGAAGCCTCATTTTTAAAAGCCAATGTGGAAGCCACTAATCTAGTAGAATGAGCAGTAATTCTTTCAGGAGGCTGCTGACCAGCAGTCTCATAAGCCATACGGATGATGCTTTGCAGCCAAAAAGAAAGAGAGGTAGCCGTAGCCTTTTGACCTCTCTGCTTACCAGAATAGACAACAAACAATGAAGATGTTTGACGTAAATCTTTGGTTGCTTGCAAGTAGAACTTTAAAGCACGAACCACATCAAGATTGTGTAACAGACGTTCCTTCTTTGAAGAAGGATTAGGACACAGCGAAGGAACAACAATTTCCTGATTGATATTCCTATTAGAAACAACCTTAGGAAGGAATCCAGGTTTGGTACGTAAAACCACCTTATCTGCATGGAAAATAAGATAAGGTGAGTCACACTGTAAAGAAGATAACTCAGAAACTCTTTGAGCCGAAGAGATAGCTACTAAAAACAAAACTTTCCAAGATAGAAGCTTAATATCTATGGAATGCATAGATTCAAACTGAACCCCTTGAAGAACTTTAAGAACCAAGTTTAGGCTCCATGGCGGAGCAACAGGTTTAAATACAGGCTTGAAAAAATAAAAACTAACATTTTTGTCACCACACTCACTTTGCCCTTCCTAGCAGTTAAGCAGGCAGAGAGAATGACTGGGGGGTGGAGCTAAGGGAGGAGCTATATAGACAGCTCTGCTGTGGGTGCTCTCTCTGCCACTTCCTGTAGGGAAGGAGAATATCCCACAAATATGGATGAATCCGTGGACTCGATACATCTTACAAGAGAAATACAAGATTTAACATTTTAAAGTCAGGAACGAAAAACGGAAAAAAGAACAAAATTTGTTAACAATGAATGACTTAAAAAGGGACATTAAACACTAAATACACTTCATGCACCCCTCTCTAATGATGGGTGCCGCCATTTTGAAGCCTTGGTTTACTGCAGGTATTTGAAGGAGAGTTGCGGCACACGTGCAAACACGTCAGCAGTGGAATGTACTGAAAGCTAGATTTCAACATGGCAGTCCCCATGACTAGAGGGAGGTGAGGAATAACATCAGAACTGTGCATGAGAACAGAGAACAGAAAGATGGAGCTTAATAGTAATCTCCAATTTCTGCAGTCTTGAGCTCAAGAAACATTGTTCTCGAGAAAAAGCTTCCACACGCGTCAATGCAAGTATCCTGTTGGCTCCTTGGCAGTCGACAAATGTTTTAGTGACTTATGAAGTCTCATCTATGATCAGCTGCTTCTCTCAGTTGTGTTGATATATGACATGCTCTTTGAAAGAATTGGATTGGTGTCTAGGTACGTACAAAACCTCTGACTTTTAATGTCTTGCAAATCTACTCCCCGGTGCAGATGATGACTAAATGTCGTCATCCTGGAGGGTCTCTCTCCCAATCCATATCTTGGGGACCCCCGCACAGCATTTTCTGTCTCCATCATCAACTCCTCCTGGAAAAGCCCCTGATGTCACCGAACTCCATGATGCAAGAAATTCTAGAAAGTGAGACAAGGACAGCGGGAGAGGGCTTTGAAAGTCTATAACTCTGTCCTCAAGCCACTTCCTGAGACAATAGCCCCTAGCCCCACACATTTTTCAGCTAGAGAGACTCCTATCCCCTCCTCTGAGTTCATTAGAATGGTATGAGATCCTTCATGTGAAAGAGGAAATTCCCCTATTTTAAATTAAATGTCACATCTCCTATAATTTTTAGGTGATCAACATGCCCAAAGTCTACATCCGTGCAGGAGGGGGAGGAGAACCTTTCATACCCCTGATATAAACAGCTGATTGTCATAACATAACATTTAAAAGGGACATTAAAGGGACATTCAACACCCGCTATAACATAATTTCATGTTGTGTAAACAGAATCCAAAATCCGCCTGCACCACATCCCTGCCTTGTTTCTATGTATAACGTCCAAGTAATCCTCATCGTTATAGCTTACCGTACTAACTAAATATGGCCGCCTAACTCCTCCCATTCATGCTTCTTCCCCATCACTCATCCCCTTCAGGCACGTTCATGTTATTTTCAGATGACGCTCTTCCTACGTCATCGCGCATGCGCATTTATTACCGAGCGCGATCGTAATTACAAGAGCTGTAGGAGTCTTCTATTGCGGTCCGTGAACGCGCTTTCATTTTCAGTCCGAGGAATGGATCATGATTGGCTGATCCTTTCAAAAAGAAGGTCCCTACGTAACGGTGGGGGGAGTTAGGCAGCCATATTAACACAAGAAACTAGAAGGTATCGTACAAGATTAAGAGGTTAAGGAAGCAAGTAAGAGAAAGGGGGTACGTTGCAGGCGGATATTCGGTTTTAATTTTTTTATATAGGATTATGTTATGTTGAGTGTAGAGTGTCCCTTTAAACACAAATTTTTTCTTTCATGATTCAGATAGAACAAGCAATTTTAAACAACTTTCTAATTTACTTCTATTATCTAATTTGCTTCATTCTCTTGATATCATTTGCTGAAAAGCATATCTCGATAGGCTCAGTGGCTGCTGATTGGTGGCTGCACATAGATGTCTAGTGTGATTGGTTCACCTTTGTACAATTATATCTCTTCAACAAAGAATATCTAAATAATGAAACACATTAGATAATAGAAGTAAATTGGAATGTTGTTTAAAATTGCATTCTCTATCTGAATCATGAAAGAAAATATTTGGGTTCAATGTCCCTTTGATTAAAGGGACATAATACTCATATGCTAAATCACTTGAAACTGATGCAGTATAACTGTAAAAAGCTGACAGGAAAATATCACCTGAGCATTTCTATGTAAAAAAAGGAAGATATTTTACCTCACAATCTCCTCAGCTCAGCAGAGTAAGTTCTGTGTAAAAAGTTATACTCAGCTGTTGCTCAGCTGCAGGTAATAAAAAAGAAATAATGAAGAAACGAACAGCAGCCAAACAGCATCAGCAGTGCTGAGGTCATGAGCTCTTTTACTGTGATCTCATGAGATTTCACTTAACTCTCATGAGATTTCATAGCAAACTTCCTTAAACTGAATAGGGAAACAATATGAGTGTGCAAGAAAGCTCACTCCCTTAGCTGTCCCGGGACAGACATACTGATTTGCTGCTTAAAGTCCTTTACAATAGGGTGTGAATACAGGGAGTGCAGAATTATTAGGCAAATTAGTATTTTGACCACATCATCCTCTTTATGCATGTTGTCTTACTCCAAGCTGTATAGGCTCGAAAGCCTACTACCAATTAAGCATATTAGGTGATGTGCATCTCTGTAATGAGAAGGGGTGTGGTCTAATGACATCAACACCCTATATCAGGTGTGCATAATTATTAGGCAACTTCCTTTCCTTTAGCAAAATGAGTCAAAAGAAGGACTTGACAGGCTCAGAAAAGTCAAAAATAGTGAGATATCTTGCAGAGGGTTGCAGCACTCTTAAAATTGCAAAGCTTCTGAAGCGTGATCATCGAACAATCAAGCGTTTCATTCAAAATAGTCAACAGGGTCGCAAGAAGTGTGTGGAAAAACCAAGGCGCAAAATAACTGCCCATGAACTGAGAAAAGTCAAGCGTGCAGCTGCCAAGATGCCACTTGCCACCAGTTTGGCCATATTTCAGAGCTACAACATCACTGGAGTGCCCAAAAGCACAAGGTGTGCAATACTCAGAGACATGGCCAAGGTAAGAAAGGCTGAAAGACGACCACCACTGAACAAGACACACAAGCTGAAACGTCAAGACTGGGCCAAGAAATATCTCAAGACTGATTTTTCTAAGGTTTTATGGACTGATGAAATGAGAGTGAGTCTTGATGGGCCAGATGGATGGGCCCGTGGCTGGATTGGTAAAGGGCAGAGAGCTCTAGTCCGACTCAGACGCCAGCAAGGTGGAGGTGGAGTACTGGTTTGGGCTGGTATCATCAAAGATGAGCTTGTGGGGCCTTTTCGGGTTGAGGATGGAGTCAAGCTCAACTCCCAGTCCTACTGCCAGTTTCTGGAAGACACCTTCTTCAAGCAGTGGTCTGCATCCTTCAAGAAAAACATGATTTTCATACAGGACAATGCTCCATCACACGTCCAAGTACTCCACAGCATGGCTGGCAAGAAAGGGTATAAAAGAAGAAAATCTAATGACATGGCCTCCTTGTTCACCTGATCTGAACCCCATTGAGAACCTGTGGTCCATCATCAAATGTGAGATTTACAAGGAGGGAAAACAGTACACCTCTCTGAACAGTGTCTGGGAGGCTGTGGTTGCTGCTGCACGCAATGTTGATGGTGAACAGATCAAAACACTGACAGAATCCATGGATGGCAGGCTTTTGAGTGTCCTTGCAAAGAAAGGTGGCTATATTGGTCACTGATTTGTTTTTGTTTTGTTTTTGAATGTCAGAAATGTATATTTGTGAATGTTGAGATGTTATATTGGTTTCACTGGTAAAAATAAATAATTGAAATGGGTATATATTTGTTTTTTGTTAAGTTGCCTAATAATTATGCACAGTAATAGTCACCTGCACACACAGATATCCCCCTAAAATAGCTATAACTAAAAACAAACTAAAAACTACTTCCAAAACTATTCAGCTTTGATATTAATGATTTTTTTGGGTTCATTGAGAACATGGTTGTTGTTCAATAATAAAATTAATCCTCAAAAATACAACTTGCCTAATAATTATGCACTCCCTGTACTTAGTACATTTTGAGGTAAAATATCTTCCTTTTTTTACATAGAGATGCTCAGGTGATATTTTCTTGTCAGCTTTTTACAGTTATACTGCATCACTTTCAAGTGTTTCAACATTTGGGTATCATGGCCCTTTAAGAGTGAGTTTAAAGGGACATGAAACCCAAACATTTTCTTTCATTATTCAGAAAGAACATACAATTTTACACTACATTCTAATTTACTTCTATAATCACATTTTCTTCGTTCTTTTGGTACCTTTTGCTCAAAAGCAGAGATGTCAGCTCAGGAGTGTGCACGTGCCTGGAGCACTAAATGGTAAATGAACAAAAACATTTGCTAAATAGCATTATAAACCTAATAAAATAATCACACAACACAGACTTCACTTGCATTTTTCTGCAAACAGTTCTTTCTATGCATTCCAATCTGGACTGATTTATAGACAGAAAGATCTTGTTCCTTTGAAATCTGCTCGATAGCTGAGGTCTGGTAAACGGATTAATTTCAGCTTGCTTGGCTTTGCTGCAACACAAGCACACAGCTCCATCTACTGGCTATTTTACTGCTTCTCAATGCTTTTCAATAGCAGTCACATGACTGGGAAAAAAGGTTGTTATTCTGAAACGGTGTAAATTGAACCGTTGTAAAACGAGGGCCACCTGTACACATATTAACACATAAATATATATGTATATACACATACTAACACATAAATATATATGTATATACACATAGTAACACATAAATATATATGTTGTAAAACGAGGGCCACCTGTATATATATATATATATATATATATATATATAGACACATATACAGTGTATATATATATATATATATATATATATACACACACATATACAGTATATATATATATATAGACACACACACATATACAGTATATATATATATATATATATATATATATATATATAGACACACACATATACAGTATGTTTATATATATATATATATATATATATAGACACACACACATATACAGTATATATGTATATATATATATATATATATATATATATATATATATATATATATATATATAGAGAGAGAGAGAGAGAGAGAGAGAGAGAGAGACACACACACACACATATACAGTATATATATATATATATATATATATAGACACACACACATATACAGTATATATATATATATATATATATAGACACACACATATACAGTATATATATATATATATATATATATATATATATATATATATATATTAGACACACACATATTCAGTATATATATATATATATATATATATATACAGGGAGTGCAGAATTATTAGGCAAGTTGTATTTTTGAGGATTAATTTTATTATTGAACAACAACCATGTTCTCAATGAACCAAAAAAACTCATTAATATCAAAGCTGAATATTTTTGGAAGTAG